>NC_042620.1:196872522-197172522 GCF_901001135.1 Rhinatrema bivittatum | reverse complement strand
AGGTGAATGGGGTCCTGGACAGAAAGGTCACGAAGTATGGGAAACCAAATTTGGCACGGCCAGTATGGGGCTATGATAATCATTAAGCCCTGGTCCTGTTGTAGCTTCACGAGAGTCTTGCTTATGAGCGGAATCAGAGGATACGCATAAAGCAGGCCTTTGTTCCCTGGCTGGTGCATGCTGGTCCCTGTGCAGGGAGCAAAAGATTTCCACTTTATGGTTCTGACTGGACACAAAGAGGTCAATGGTCAGATGACCCCACCGGTGGAAGATTCTGCTCGCAACAGAGAGATCCAGAAACCATTCATGGGGCTGGAAATGTCGGCTAAGGCGGTCCGCCAGTGCATTCTGTGTACCCGCTAGATAAGTGGCTTGCAGAAGAATGGAATGAGATGGGGCCCAGGCCCAAATCTGCGCCGCCTCCTGCCAAAGCAGGTAAGAGCCCGAGCCCCCCTGTTTGTTCAGGTACCACATTGCAACTTGGTTATCTGTTTGAATCAGGACAACTTTGTTGGAGAGGTAATCCTGAAATGCATAGAAGGCGTACTGCATCCAAGCTCCAGAAAGTTGATTTGATGGGTCGCTTCAGCTTTTGTCCAAGTCCCTTGAGTTTGAAGGCCTTGGACGTGGGCTCCCCAATCTAGGTTGGAGGTGTCCATAGTTAAGGTCACCTGAGGAGCCGGTTGCTGGAAAGGAAGGCCCACTTGTAAGTTGGCTTTGTGTCCACCAGGCAAGGGACAGACGAAGCTGGCTGGTTATGTGTACCATGGACGACAGCGGCTGAGTAGCTTGTCACCACTGGGATTTCAGAGTCAATTGGGTCACTCTCATGGCAAGACGTGCCATAGGTGTGACATGGACTATTGTTGCCATGTGGCCGAGTAACCTTAGTAGCTGGCCAGCTAAGGTTCTTTTTCGACGGTGGATAAAGCTAGCAAGGTTGGACAGCATAATTGCACGGTCGTTGGGTAAGAATGCTTTGGACAGTGTCATATCTAGGTCTGCTCCTATAAAGGAGAGAAGATGAGTCGGTGTCAATTGGGATTTGGGGTAATTGATTAGAAATCCCAACGAGTTTAGAAGCCTTATGGTGAGACAGAGAGTCGAGGGCTCCTTGATCTGACTGGCTTTTTATGAGCCAGTCATCCAGGTATGGAAAAACGTATACGCCTCTGCTGTGTAACTGCACAGCCACGACTGCCAGGCACTTTGTAAAGACTCGAGGCGCCGAGGCTAGGCCGAATGGTAGTACCTTGTATTGACAGTGACTGCGGCCCACCACAAATTGCAGATATTTGCGATGAGGGGAGATCGCAATATGGGCTTATGCGTCGAAGGTCTAGAGAGCAGAGCCAATCCCCTTGTTGAAGTAGAGGAAGCATGGTGCCCAGGGATACCATCCTGAACCGTTCCTTGTGAAGAAATGTATTCAAGGCACAGAAGTCCAGAATAGGCCGGAGGCCACCGGTCTTTTTTGGAATTAGAAAATATCTGGAGTAGAACCCTTGTCCCTGCTGATTCGGTGGAACTGGTTCCACAGCTCTGACAGACAGAAGGGTTGAGAGCTCTGACTCGAGTTTTCCTGTGTGGTCATCCCAACTCTACGATGGATTGGGTGGGAAGTCCAGAGGTATTTTTTAAAAATTTAGAAGGTAACTGTGGGTTACAATTGATAGTACCCACTGGTCCCTGATGATTGGATGCCAATTTGTTGCAAAGTGGCACAGGCGGCCCCCCACTGGAATATGGCTGCTGCTCTCTGGGAAAGAGTAAAAATCCAGACATGGAGCCAGCTTGTGAAGCTGGCTGTGGTCTAGATGTTCTAGTTTAGCATGTATGTCCCCCTCTGAGGTGCCTGAGCCTGTCGTGCACGGGACACAGAAGGGTAATATCCGCGTGGCCTGTAGAATTGTTTCTTGGGTTCTCTACGCGTGGCCCTGCGGGCTACGGAGAGAACATTTGGGGAGACAGTTGACAACTGGCAAAGGGTCTCATGATGGTCCTTTAACTGGGCCACTGCGTCCTGGATCTTATCCCCGAACAGGTTGTCTCTGGTACACGGTAGATCTGCCAGTTTGTCCTGCACTTCCGGGCGTAGCTTTGAGGCCTTAAGCCAGGCCCAGCATCTAGCACTGATGCCCGCTGCGGAGACTCTGGATGCTGTTTCTAAAGAATTGTAGGCAGCTCTGACTTCATGTTTACCTGCTTCCATTCCTTTTTGTAGAATGGAGGACAAGGCTTCTTGTTGTTGCTGTGGTAATGTCTCCGCAATCTCCTGGACTTGTTTCCAGAGATTTCTATTATATTGTGTCATGTATAGTTGATATGCTGCAATTCGCGATATCAACATGGACCCTTGGAAAATTCTTCGTCCCAACGCATCCAATGCTTTCTATTCCTTACCGGGAGGAGCAGAGGAATGTGGACGCGATCATTTAGCCTTTTTCTGAGCTGATTCCACAACTACAGAGTGGTGGGACAGCTTTTTGAAAACCTGGGGCTTGTTGAACCAGGTAGGTAGCATCTGTCTTTACTGACTGGGGGTACCGTACCTGGATGCTCCCACAGGCAGTGCATGAGGTCCAAAAGAACTTCATGTACCGGTATTGCCATTATTTCTTTTGGAGCATCTACAAATTGTAAGACCTCCAACATTTTATGGTGAGCATCTTCCTCCGTGACCAGTGTAAAAGGTATAGTCTCACACATCTCTTTGACAAAACTGGTAAAGGAGAGGTCTTCTGGAGGAGATCTTCGCCTTTCCTCCAGCGGTGAAGGCTCTGAGAGTAAGTCCTCTGATGTCCATGATGAATCATCTGAGGATGCATCGTCCCATGGATTATAGATATTTTATCCTTCTCCTGGTGGAGCTCCCGATGGAGGAAGCATGCCAAAGCCGAGAGGGTGGGAAGGAATTGATGAATGCGGCCTTGGCATCGATGGAATCTGTGCCAGCATCAAGGGAATCAGGGCAGATGAGGTGCGCTTGGGTAGCGGTAGCCCCAATGGTCCTGGCATGGGCTCCGGCATTGAAGGTTCTCGTGGAGGGACGTGGCTGGGAATTGATCCTTCCTCTTCCGAGGAACCCAGTACTGGAATCAGGACCTGCGGAGGCCTCAATGGACGACTCAATGCCAGCATGTCCGGTGGCAAAGGAGTCAATAAGGCACAGATTTATTTATTTATTTATTTATTTTTAATTTTTATATACCGATGTTCCTGTAAAGAATATGAGTGTATCAAGGTGCTCAAGGAGCGGTGCCACCATCGAGGGAGCCAGTTCCAGGTCCGGTATGGGGTCCGCCGCCGGCTGGAAGCCTTGTAAGGCTTTCAGCACTGCCTCTTGAACCATGTGGTCCAATTCCTCCTGGGAAGCCGGCATGGTGATTGGGGTAGGAGGCAGGCTACACACCACCGAAGCCTTCACAGGGGCCCCTGGAGGCTCGGTGCCCGGCACTGGTGGGGAACGCCTAAGGGTCCTGGGTCCAGAGGAGTATGGGGGCTCCTCTCCCCAGGCCCTCTTCGCAGGTGGCTCAATGGAAGTCTATGCTGCTGCAGTATCTGTGCCGGCAACAGTCGTGGACGGCCAGTGCCAGTGTCCGTTTCCCTCTGTGCTCGGTCCGGTCTTTCCCCAGCACCGAGGATGCAGATGTCCTCGATGGAGTCTGTGATGGACGGTCATCCTGTCCACGGTGCTCCTGGTGAATCGTCTCAGAGGTCGATGGATACTCCACGGTTCGTGGCGCTTGAACTGGCGTCGATGGAGAAGTCTGTTTTGAAGCAAACAACTGCTCCATTTTGTCCAGGCGAACGCAAAGTCCTTTGGGGGTCATTTGTGCACAACTAGGGCATCGACTAATGTCATGTGAGGGGCCTAAGCACAAAACACAGACTTCATGCGGGTCCATTATGGATATTGTCCTCGGACACTCGGGGCATTTTCTAAACCCGGTCACCATGTTCAAATTTGGCGGGTGCGCGGTCAGTGACCATTAGGCACCGAAGCGATAAGCCGCCATGAACCGACCGCAAGTACCGGAAAAAAACACTTATCAAGTGTCAGAGGAACAGAGCGCGATGGGGGATCCCACAGAGATTTTTTGAGAAGATAAACTTCAACAACCAATTAAACTTCAAAACCTTCATTAAATCCACCATGAAATAATGTTATTTCAAGCTTCATGACCTGAAGAAACTAAGACCCCCTCCTACACCTCAATGATTTTCGCACAGTCCTTCAAAACTTAATTTTCTCAAAAATTGACTATTGCAACTCCTTCCTCCTAGGCCTTCCTGCCTCTACCACCAAACACCTTCAAATGTTACAGAATGCCACAGCCAGAATCCTCTCCAAAACACGTAGGAATGAACACATTACAACCATTCTAAGAGACCTCCAATGGCTCCCTATATCCTACAGAATTCTTTACAAGACCCTCTCTCTCATACACAAGACCTTATAGAATCAAAACTTCCAATGGCTCAACAATTCTCTCCACTTCCACTTACCCAATAGACCCACCAGATCCGCCTATAAAGGAACTCTCTGCACACCATCCCCCAAACTCACTCACCTTTCCTCCACAAAATATTGATTGCAGGCCCCATAAACTGGAACTCAATGCCACCTGACCTCTGCATGGAACCATGTTCTCAGAAATTTAAAAAAAAAAAATTAAAAAAAATTAAACACATGGTTCTTCAAACAGGCCTTCACTTAATGCCCCTTTTCCCCCTCTTCCATCTCCCCCCCCTTATCTCCCCCCCGACTTGTTCACCTGTAAATACGTTATGTTTTCCCATGTGAAATTATACTCCTTGCTCGTTATACCTAGCATTAATACTTAATCACCACTTGCCATACTTAATTACCTACTCTAAACTTATGTATCTATCTTATGTTACACACCGTTCCATGTACTTGTTCTTTTTTACTGTTCTATGTAAACCGATACAATGTGCAAACTTATCGGTATAAAAAAGCTTTAAATAAATAAATAGTTCAGTGAGGAAAGTTGAGAAATTTCTCACAGAGCTCCTAAACCTCGAAGCAACTGCTGTGCAGAAAGAAAAAAAAGAAAAAAAAAAAAAAGAGACTGAAGGGGGACCCCTGGTGGCTGCAGGGTTAGTGGCATGCTCAGTGTGCCAGTCAAAGTTCTAGAAACTTTGACAAAAGTATTCCGAGACAGGGATACATCTGATGATGTCACCCATATGTGAGGACTACCATCCTGCTTGTCCTGGGAGAAAGGAAGGAGACATGGAATAATGGAATGGATTATTTTCCACCAATTGTTTCATTACATTTTCTTATGGTCTCAAAATTAGTATATTTTCTTAAAATTGAAGATTTAATAAATGGAAACTGACTGCATGTCTGTGTTCTGTTACTTCAACCCAAGTTACTCCATAGCTAATAAACATGCTTTCAGTAATTGTGCTCTGGATTTACCTGTTGCAACTAGTGAATTGAAAACATAGGCTGGGAAGAATGAAATATTAGGCAATGCTCCTAAGATCTTAAAATTCTCTCTACCATCCATAGTATCCTTAAGGCTATAAAACACCTTCAACAGAGATAGTTGGAGGGTTTTCTTGTTTTGTTTCTAATTTCTACAATTGCAACATCTACTTTAGAAACTGAACCATGCTGCTGAATCATCTTACTGATAATTTTTTTCTATTCAGAAATTTCCATTCATTACAATTATCTAATTTTTATTCTATTATCCTGGAATTTGTTACCAGAGGATGTGGTTAGTCCAGTTAGTGTAGTTGGGTTCAAAAAAAGTTTGGATACGTTCTTGGAGGAGAAGTCCATTAACAGCTATTAATTAGGTTTACTAAGGGAATAGCCACTGCTATTAATTGCATCAGTAGCATGGGATCTTCTTAGTGTTTGGGTACTTGCCAAGTTCTTGAGGCCTGGTTTGGCCTCTGTTAGAAACAGGATGCTGGGCTTGATGGACCCTTGGTCTGACCCAGCATGGCAAGTTCTTATGTTCTTAGAGTCAGACACATCCCTGCAGGCTTCCTATTGGACCAGTATTAGGTGTGTTCCAAATTGAGAGTTGTGTATATAGAGAGCTGTAGCCTGACACTTTTGCTGGTCCAACTACCCTCTTGTCATTTACCTCACAAAAGCACTATTCGTGAGCATCGCCAAGTCTAGGTTAGGTTCCAGTTCGAGATCTTTCAAGATATTTCACCCTTATCTGTTTCTCCTTTACCTGTTTCAAAGATCTGTAAATCTTCTGAATGTAGCTCAAATTCCCTTTTAATTACAGCTCAGTAATTTAACGCTCATTGCTTTACTGATTTTTAATTTAAATGAGAATTTAAGAACTACACAAGCATGCAGAATATTTGAAATCAAGATGATCAAATACTTTGGAACCAACACAAAGGATTTTATAAAAATATTGGCTTTCATACCCATTATCAGATGTAGGCCCACTGCAAATAAAAGCTTCGATTTCTCTACCCCCAGCCTCCTATCTTTTTATGCATTATGTACTAAGACCCTAACATGAGGTAAAATTTATATTGTTCCGAACACATGGGCACTTCAGCATATAAAGTAATGTTAAAATTGTAAAAATATTAATGAAGTCACAAGCATGTTATGTACTAAGACTCCAGTAGCGGGAGCTTCAATCCTCCCCTCTTTCATAACCTTCCCAAAAGGTCCTCCATGCTAACAGGAGGAATTGCCATCTCCTGGATGGCCAATAGATTTTAAGGCTCATTTCTTAGTATATTTTTAGCACGCAGGCCCCAGAAAGTGCAATTAAAAAGTTAGCAATCTGCTAGCACAGAGGGTGGCTATTATTTGACTGAATAAATGCTGCTCCCCCTATCAGAAATTTATCAGAAGTGACTTCTCGTCATCATGCTCCAAACTGCAAATGACCCACCAGCTCCTAAGAGACTGTCTATGGTAGGCAAGCAACATTGCAGTTATACTCATGAGCAATGTGTCTAAACCAGGTTGGAATAATGCACTCGCATCAAAGGCACATCAAATGCCAATGCAGAAGCTTTCCACTGCTAAGTCACATTGCTATTGCTCTCAAAAGCAGGCCAGACTACTAACAGGGGCTGTTAAACCTTCGAAACCTGCAAGCTTTAGAAGACAAACTCTTTCACATCAGTCTTCTGCTGGAGACAGAATAAAAATCAAGACATAGGTCATGGATGCACCGATTTATCCTTAAGGAGGCCACTCTGCTCACTTTTTTTTCCTCTCCATCTGCTGAACAGGACAAGACATGGCCAAATGTCCAAGAAAGGGACTCTTCCCTAAAGGTATCAGCTTATTTTCTTCTGTGGCTTAGGAGAACAATTGGCAGTCTGAAACAGTTTAAATTTCTTAAACTCCAAGCTTAGAAAGTTCCTTGAGGTGGCTAACAAGTCACACAATCCCTTCATCATGCTTCCACTGAAAACAGTTACATTTAAGAAGAGTTTGAAGCTTACAAGAACTAAAAAGTGGAGCTAAGCAAGGAGGTTTTACAAGGCGTGTGACTATGATTTAAGATGTGTACACCTTGTTATTAAAACAAAAATCTAAAATAAAAGCACAAGTAAATCAAGATTAAAAAGGATATACAAGAAGTCAAAAGGAAATAGAGCCAAAAAACAATATTTTGAGGAAGTTTCTACTCCATTAAAATTCAAGGAACAAAGTTCCTAATAAGGTGGCTGCACATGTTTCTTGATTACAGTATAACCAGTTAGGAAGAAGCTGGTTCATTATGAGAAGGTATACAAACCAAAATTTGATTTATCATTTGTTTCATTTAATTTTACATTTATATTCTGCATTTTCTGGAACAGTTCCACTCAAAGTAGACTACATTAAAGTTAAAAATATGGAACACACATCACTATTCTTACAAACAGCAGACCAAAAAAAAAAAAAAAAGTACAATATAAAAACAATCACAAATAAGCATGAAATTATTCCATATTAACCCTCCCTCCCAAATAACCAGACCTAAAAAGACCTAGACCCAACCTTTACCAAAGGAGAAATAAAAATAAAAAAGCAGCAGTCTCCAAATGCCTTAAATAAAAGTTACATATTAAAAGCATCAGACCCAATCAAGCTAACTAAACTCAAAGCCTAAACATTTTCAACAACCTGCAATGAAGCATATTTAGCTATATGCAAAACACGCATAACTCACTATTTGGAAGTTTCAGACTGGTAAAACCTACAAGAATGCAGCTATTACATTCAGGCAGATTTTCCTCATGTTGTATGCGTCAATTGAGAAATTACTACTTGCCTGATAATTTACTTTTCTCTAGTGAAGACAGGTTAATCCACGACCAGTGGGCTATGCACCTCTACCAGCAGATGGAGCAGAGGAAAGCTGACGTCACGGTATACATATCCCTCTATGACATCAGCCTGCCGGTATTTTCTGCAAAAGCCAACTGTGGACAAACTAAGAATACTTGATTATAACCATTAAGACACAACCACTCAGCCAACAGGAAAGAGTGAGCTCAGACAAAAAGTGTAACATCACTAACGTAGGAACTGAAACTGGAACTTATCAGTTATCCCCAGAAACACAGCCACTCCGGACAATAGAACTACAAACTGGCAGCCAAGGGTGGGAAGGTGGATTAACTTGTCTTCACAAGAGAAAAAGAAATCAAGTAAGTAGTAATTTCTCATTTTTCAGCATTCAGATAGGTTAATTTACGATCAGTGGCATGTACCCAAGCTACGCCCAAAGAGGGTGGGAGGCTGCCTGCAGTCTGACCACCGCATGCGCGAAGGCCGAGTCCTCCCGGGCCTGCACATCCAGATGGTAACATCTGGAAAAAGTGTGTAAGGAGGTTCATGTCGCCACTTGGCAAATTTCGATGGGAGACAATCAAAGCTCCACCCATGACAGTGCCTGAGACCTAGTGGAATGAGCCCTAACCTGTCTAGGTAACGGCTGCTCAGCATCCACATACATAGCCGTGATAATCTCCTTAATCCAGCAGGCTCTTATAGCCCATGATGCTGGCTCACCCTGTTTACCCCCACCGTGGTGTACAAACAGCCGGTCAGTATTCCTAAGAGGTCTAGAAACCTCCAAATGCCAAGAGGTTGCTTGACATCCAAGGTCCGCAACAGACTATATTCATGCATATCTCTCTCCCTGTCCAGCTTCAGCAGGGAAAACAATTGATTAAAGTAAAAGTCAAAAACCACTTTTGGAAAAAAAAAAAAAAAGATGGAACAGTTCACACCTGGACTGCCCTTGGAGTAACTCACAGGAACGGTTCCCAGCAAAGAAAGCCTGCAGTTCGGAAACTATGCGCAGAACAAATTGCCACAAGAACAACCATCTTCAAAGTAACTTCAAGGAGAGGCTATGCAGTAGTCAAAAGGTGGGAACAGCCAGAACATTCAGAATCAGATGAAGGGCTCCACAAAGGCACCGGTAACCACAATGGAGGATAAAGATACTTCACCTCCTTTGGGAACCAGGCCACATCCTGACCCTGGAAACAGGTAAGAGTCACCACCTGTACTTTCAAGGAATTAAGGGCCAAACCCTTAATCAATCCATCCTTAAAGAAGAACAAAATGAGTGGGATCTTAACCAAACATAAGAACATGCCATACTGGGTCCATCAAGCCCAGCATCCTGTTTCCAACAGTGGCCAATCCAGGCCATAAGAACCTGGCCAGTACCCAAAAACTAAGTCTATTCCATGCTACTGTTGCTAGTAATAGCAGTGGCTATTTTCTAAGTCAACTTAATTAATAGCAGGTAATGGACTTCTCCTCCAAGAACTTATCCAATCCTTTTTATAACACAGCTATACTAACTGCACTAACCACACCCACTAGCAACAATTAACAGAGTTTAATTGTGCGCTGAGTGAAAAAGAACTTTCTCCGATTAGTTTTAAATGTGCCACATGCTAACTTCATGGAGTGCCCCTTAGTCTTTCTATTATCTGAAAGAGTAAATAACTGTTTCACATTAACCCATTCTAGACCTCTCATGATTTTAAACACCTCTTATTATATCCCCCCTCAGCCATCTCTTCTCCAAGCTGAAAAGTCCTAACCTCTTTAGTCTTTCCTCATAGGGGAGTTGTTCCATTCCCTTTATCATTTTGGTCACCCTTCTCTGTACCTTCGCCATCACAATTATATCTTTTTTGAGGTGCAGCGACCAGAATTGTACACAGTATTCAAGGTGCGGTCCCCACCATGGAGCGAATCAGAGACATTATGACATTTTCCATTTTATTCACCATTCGCTTTCTAATAATTCCCAACATTGTTTGCTTTCTTGACTGCCGCAGCACACTGAACCGATGATTTCAATGAGTTATCCACTATGACGCCCAGATCTCTTTCTAGGGTGGTAGCTCCTAATATGGAACCCAACATTGTGTAACTATAGCATGGGTTATTTTTCCCTATATGCATCACCTTGCACTTATCCAGATTAAATTTCATCTGCTATTTGGATGCCCAATTTTCCAGTCTCAGAAGGTCTTCCTGCAATTAATCACAATCCGCTTGTGATTTAACTACTCTAAATAATTTTGTATCATCTGCAAATTTGATTACCTCACTCGTCGTATTTCTTTCCAGATCATTTATAAATATATTGAGAAATTTCGGGTCCCAATACAGATCCGAGGCACTCCTTCCACTGAGAAAATTGTCCATTTAATCCTACCCTGTTTCCTGTCTTTTAGCCAGTTTGTAATCCACGAAAGGACAAAGCCACCTATCCCATGACTCTTTACTTTTCCTAGAAGCCGCTCATAGAAACATAGAAATGACGGCAGAAGAAGACCAAACGGCCCAACCAGTCTGCCCAGCAAGCTTCACACTTCTTTTTTTTCTCATACTTATCTGTTTCTCTTGGCTCTTAGTAACCTTTGGTTCTATTTCCCTTCCACCCCCACCATTAATGTAGAGAGCAGTGATGGAGCTGCATCCAAGTGAACTATCAAGCTTGATTAGTTAGGGGGGTAGTAACCGCTGCAATAAGCAAGCTACACCCATACTTATATGTTTACCCAGACTATGTTATTCAACCCTTATTGGTTATTTTTCTTCTCCCCTGCCGTTGAAGCAGAGAGCTATGCTGGATATGCATGAAGTATTAGTTTTACTTCTCCCCTGCCGTTGAAGCAGAGAGCTATGCTGGATATGCATTGAAAGTGAAGTGTGCATTGAAAGCCACATTAACTATCAACAAATATTGAACAAGCCTAATAATTGGTAATACCTATAGCCTATGAACTCACCGTTAATTTTACATATACTTACCCACCCCTGTTTTTTTTTTTTATATAATTTGGAGATGGCAGCCCTACATCCTTCTGCTCCATGAAGGTGGAACACCAACCACTGGCATCCTGCTCCGTGAATGCCTCTGTGGCTACTGCCGCTCCGTGCAGTGTTTTGCTGCCTCCTCTTTATACACATCCTCTAGACCTGATGGATCCACAGTGTTTATCCCACGCCCCTTTGAAGTCCTTCACAGTTTTGGACTTCACCACTTCCGGAGGAAGTGGTGAAGTCCAAAATCCACCAATGAGGAACTTTGTCAAACGCCTTCTGAAAATCCAAATACACTACATCTACCGGTTCACCTTTATCCACATGTTTATTAACTCCTTCAAAAAAATGAAGCAGATTTGAGAGGCAAGACTTGCCTTGGGTAAAGCCATGCTGACTTTGTTTCATTAAACCACGTCTTTCTATATGTTCCATGATTTTGATATTTAAAACACTTTCCACTATTTTTCCTGGCACTGAAGTCAGGCTAACTGGTCCGTAGTTTCCCGGATCGCCTCTGGAGCCCTTTTTAAATATTGGGGTTACATTAGCCACCCTCCAGTCTTCAGGTACAATGGATGATTTTAATGATAGGTTACAAACATTTACTAATAGGTCTGAAATTTCATTTTTGAGTTCCTTCAGAACCCTGGGGTGTATACCATCCAGTCCAGGAGATTTACTACTCTTCAGTTTGTCAAAACAGGCCTACCACATCTTCTAGGTTCACCGTGATTTGGTTCAGTCCAGCTGAATCATTACCCATGAAAACCTTCTCTGATACGGGTATCTCCCTAACATCCTCTTCATTAAACACTGAAGCAAAAATATCATTTAATCTTTCCGCGATGGCCTTATCTTCTCTAATTGCCGTTTTAACCCCTCTATTATCTAACAGTCCAACTGACTCCCTCACAGGCTTTCTGCTTCAGATATATATATATATATATATTTATATATATATATATATAAAAATATTAAAAAAATAAAATAAAATATATATATCTATATATCTGAAGCAGAAAGCCTGTGAGGGAGTCAGTTGGACTGACTCCCTCACAGGCTCCCTCCCTATATATATATATATATATAAAAATATAAAAAAAAATAAAATATATATATATATATATATATATATATTTTTTTTTTTTTTTTTAAATTTTTTTTTTGTTTAATATATGTTTATATATATATATATATATATATATATATATATATATATATATATATATATATATATATAAATATTTAAAAAAAAAATATATATTTTTTTTAAATATTTTTTTTAATGTTTAAACGTTTAAGAACATAAGAAATTGCCATGCTGGGTCAGACCAAGGGTCCATCAAGCCCAGCATCCTGTTTCCAACAGAGGCCAAAACCAGGCCACAAGAACCTGGCAATTACCCAAACACTAAGAAGATCCCATGCTACTGATGCAATTAATAGCAGTGGCTATTCCCTAAGTAAAATTGATTAATAGCCATTCATTGTTTGAATAGCAATGAATAATACAAACCTGGGGAGGGTGGGTTCCTGAACCCTCCCCAAACCTTAACGTTCAAAAATACAACAGCATTAACAGAATATACCTATCCCTTTCCCCTTCCCCCAAACCTCACAAAAGGCAAGTAGGTGTGTTACAAACCACAAATATGAAATCCATCCAATACATTCCATATTACTGATAGATTGATCATTGAGTACAAGACTACGTATGCGATGTGGGAGTGACTGCAGACAGGGCTGCCAGATATTAAGAAAGCTCCTTTTATAATGTGGTGAGTGGCAAGAAGCCAGGCATTCCATTGACATCATGACATGTAGACTGTTTCTCCAAGCCCAGAAAGATGGGATCTCGGAGGAACGCCAAACTGAAAGAATTATCTTTTTTCCGACAAGACACGCTTTATGCAGAAACATGCGTGAACCAGGATCTCGAATCCGAATAGGTGATATACACCTAAACAGCAGCCATAAAGGTGTCGCGGTGAAGGTGACACCCAATAAGTCCACCAAATCTGCCATGCGCTGCCAAAAGCGCAACATAGGAAGGCAGGACCAAAACGCATGGGACAGTGAGCCCATCAGTTGTCAACGAGGACAACCCGCCATCGGGGCTATAGTTAAATGGAAGTCTACTTGAGGAGACACATAGGCCCGGCTGAAAAATTTAAATTGCAGTTCTCTATAATAAATATTGACAGATCCAGGTTATGCGCTGAAAACACACCTTTAAAATATTTTGAGTGACAAAGTCTCATCTTTATTCCAACGGGATTCTAAGGTAGTGTACATGTCTCCCTTCAGAGTGTCTCCTTATAAATTAATAATAAGTCGACAAGGATGGGGCTTTAATCCTCTCAAAGCAAAATAGCTGATCTAGAGTTTGGAACACTGAGGGAGCTCTATTAGTGTCCAAGAGAGTTTGAATATAATGTCCAATTTGGAGGTATGGGAAAGTGTGTGTAACCCCCAGTCCATACACCGCCTGGAACTCTTTAAACTTTATTATCGTCCCCTCCCGAGTGAGCATGTGACCCAAGCGGGTGATACCTCGGCATGCCCATACCTTGAAACTAGAGGATTGTGTGCCCGGGGTAAATTCAGCATTTCCCGATACTGAGAGAAAGTAGGCACATAGTAGGTATCCGTAGAAGTCGCATCACCTTCTTCCAAGTCTGGCGCAGGGGTTGCACCAGGGCAGTACACTTGAGAAAATATGGGAGATGCAGTGAGTCAGACTGCAGTACATAGACGGGGGCCATCGAGGCCATTAGGGCTTTATCAGAGGATAACGGGCTGTAAACCAAAGCATCCATTAGCCAATCCCGAGCAATGCGTAAGTTCAGGCCAAATTATAGGCAGCCAGGTCCGGGACCCCCAGGTCTCCCCAACTCCACTGTGCTTTCAACCGTATGAGAGGTATACAGGATTTTCAGATATATTTTAAAAGTTTTTACTGTAAGATTTTGCCTGTACGGCCAACTTTTTTTTCGAATTCTCTCTTAGCCTGTCTTATCAATGTCTTACAATTAACTTGCCAATGCTTATGCATTATCCTATTTTCTTCTGTTGGATCCTTCTTCCAATTTTTGAATAAAGATCTTTTGGCTAAAATAGCTTCTTTCATCTCCCCTTTTAACCATGCCGGTGATAGTTTTGCCTTCTTTCCACCTTTCTTAATGTGTGGAATACATCTGGACTGTACTTCTAGGATGGTATTTTTAAATAATGCCATGCATCTTACACACTTTTTACCTTTGTAGCTGCTCCTTTCAGTTTTTTCCTAACTATTTTTCTCATTTTATCAAAGTTTCCCTTTTGAAAGTTTAGCACGAGAGCCATGGATTTGCTTACTGTTCCCCTTCCAGCCATTAATTCAAATTTGATCATAATCTGATCACTATTGCCAAGCGACCCCACCACGTTACCTCTCTCACCAAATCCTGTGCTCCACTGAGAATTAGATCTAAAATTGCTCCCTCTCTTGTCAGTTCCTGAACCAATTGCTCCATAAAACTCATTTATTCCATCCAGGAACTTTATCTCTCTAGCATGTCCCGATGATACATTTACCCAGTCAATATTGGGGTAATTGAAATCTCCCATTATTACCACACTACCAATTTGGTTAGCTTCCCTAATTTCTCTTAGCATTTCACTCTCTGTCTCATCATCTTGACCAGGTGGACGGTAGTATACTCCTATCACTATAGGCTTTCCCAACACACAAGGGATTTCTACCCATAAAGATTAGATTGTGCATTTAGTCTCATGCAGGATGTTTATCCTGTTGGACTCTATGCCATCCTGGACATAAAGAGCCACACCGATTTGGATCTCACCTGCAACTGAAGAAATGAGGAATCTTTGCATTGAGTGATGTCACTAGCAAGTCTAGACACGATAGGACCCAGCAGCCCACTATGAGCTGGAACGGTTCATCCGACAACTCCCATTCTCTGGATCCAGTATCTGCTGAGAAAAAAAAAAAAAAAAAATCGGCTCTCACATTGTTTTTTCCAACAATGTGGGAAGTAGAGATCTCCTGAAGATATGCCTCCGCCCATACCATGAGCTGGTCTATTTCCTGCGACACTTGTTGACGCTTGGTGCTGCCCTGGCGACTGATGTAAGCCATTGTTGTATTGTCTGACAATACTCAGACCGCTTGACCCTGCAAGCGGTCGACAAACCGTAAGCAGGCCAACCAGATGGCACGTGCTTCCAGATGATTGATGCTCCAGAGAGACTCCTCTGTATTCCAGAACCCCTGTGCCATCAACTCCTGATAGTGAGCACCCCAACCCTGGAAACTTGCATCCGTCGTGAGCACCAGCCAGTCCAGAGCTTGCAAGGAAACTCCCTTCCTTAGATGATCCACCTGCAACCACCATTTCAGATGGATACCATTCAGCACCGGTAACTGAAGACTTATCAAGTAGTCCTGAGACTGTGGACTCCACAGTGCAAGCAGAGTATGCTGTAGAAAACTCATATGCACCCTTGCCCATGGAACCACCTCTAGGGTGGCTAGCCATCAAACAGAGCTCCAGCATGTAAGATCATACTTTTGGGTGAAGTGCTTCTATCAATAGTCATACCTGAGCCATCAGCTTCTGAATGAGGATCTCTGGTAGAAAAACACTGACTTACTTTGTGTCTAAACACAAATACTCCAGCGTCTGAGATGGCTATGAATTGCTCTTGATCAAGTTCACCACCCAACATAGCTCCGGCAAGGCAAACACTTTGAGGCTTGAAGACTCTCTTCCAAGCTTTTGGCCTGAATTAGTTAATCGTCTAGATATAAGTGAACCAGAATCCCATCCTCTCTCAAAGCTTCCGCTACCACCACCATGAATTTTGAGAAGATTTTGGGCACTATAGCCAAACCGAAAGGCAGCACTCGATACTGATAATGCCGCCCCAAAACCGCAGAAACAGTTGATGTTCCAGTTGAATGGGAATATGTAGATATGTCTCTGGATTTGTCAGAGGCGTAAGAAATTCCCCCGGCTCCTACTGCCATTATTATCGAGTTTAAGGTTTCCATGCAGAAACGAGTTACTCGCAAATGACAATTATCTCCCTTTAAGTCCAGGATGGGGTGAAAAGAACCCTCCTTCTTGGGCACAACAAAATAAATGAAATAACTGCCTGTATTTTCTTGTGACTTGAGCACTGGAATCATGTCCCGCACGTTCAGGAGCCTCAACAACAGTCTCCACTGCTTTCCTCTTTTGCGGGAAGATGCCATGAAGACAGCCTGAGGAACGCTGATAAAGGAAGGCTATGTTCTGGAGTTTATCACGTCCAGAACCCCCTCGTCTGATGTGATCTTGATCCACCTAGATTAAAAAAAAAAAAAAAAAAAAAAAAAGACAGATAGGTCCTTTTTCCTGCTCCAGTAGGTGGGGGTAGGGAGGCACTGCTCCGTCCCCTGAGCCTGCACCCTATCTGCGATGCCTGGGCCAAAAGTATTGACACCTACCCAAAGATCTAACCCTCTGAGAAGCCACTCATCTCTAAGGTTGAAAGCGTCTGAAACCCTTAGCACGGCTTCTTGCGCTGAACAAGCGCAGCACTTGATTTTTATCCTCTGGCAACCGAGGAACTTGTGAGTCACCCCACTTATTGGCCATTTTTTTCTAACTCACTCCCAAATAAGAGTTATCCTTTAAAAGGCAATTTCATAAGATTAGACTTTGAAATTATATCAGCCAATTAATTCCGCAGTCAAAGCTGACACTTGGCTGCCATCACCAAAGCCACCCCTGTTGAAGTATGGACTAGGTTGCAGCCCACATCCACCAAAAAGGCGGTTGCTGGTTCTATCATTGCTCTGAAATTCAAACCAGTCTCATTGACCTCCTGAAATAGAAGCAAACAAGTGCAAGCCACCAGGGAGCAGCAAGAGGCTATCTGCAAATTAATTGCTACTGTCTCAAAGGCCTGCTTAAGGATAGCCTCAATTCTCCTATCTTGGGCATCCTTCAATGCTGCTCCCCTTTCTACCAGAATGGTCGTCTGTTTGGTGATGAAACACACCAGCAGATCCACTTTCAGGAAATGCAACTGCTCTCTCCCCACCAGATCCAGGGGGTACAGCACTTCCAAAGTTCATCCCCCTTTAAAATTAGCTTCTGGAGCGTCCCATTCAAGATCAATCAATTCTTGAATAGCATCCATAATGGAAGGGACATGACTATTTACGCAAAGTAACCAAAATGGGATTATTCTTCAGCTCAAAACATGGAATCAGCACCCGGCACTCCTAGCTTCTTCAGCATCCGAGATCAGTGCCAGCAACTCATCTCTATGAAAGAAGTGCAACAACATCTAAAAGGTTCTAACCCCAGAGAAACGTCCTTATTCTCCTGGAAGTAAATATCTTCCTCATCTGTACCATCCAGGTCCTCATGAGGCCGAGACACTTTCGACAGCAACAGCCTTGGAGGATTCCGCAGCCTGCCATCCTGAACTTTCAGGTTTAGCCGGCTCTGCCAAATGTGCTTGTAGAAAGGACTGCAGACCTTGTAAAAATTCCACCCAAGAGAAGTTGGAAGGGTCCATACCAAAACCAGGGATCATTGGTCTGGCGACCACTGAGTTGCCCTCCCCTGCTGATGAACCAGTTAGGGGAGTCTCAAAACCAGGAGAAACCTCTGACAGTTCCCCCTCCAGGTCCCTTCCTGTAACCTGCTGGGAAAGACCGGGCTCAGCAAAATCATAAGAACATAAGAAAATGCCATACTGGGTCAGACCAAGGGTCCATCAAGCCCAGCATCCTGTTTCCAACAGTGGCCAATCCAGGCCATAAGAACCTGGCAAGTACCCAAAAACTAAGTCTATTCCATGTTACCATTGCTAATGGCAGTGGCTATTCTCTAAGTGAACTTAAGAGCAGGTAATGGACTTCTCCTCCAAGAACTTATCCAATCCTTTTTTAAACTCCGCTATACTAATTGCACTAACCATATCCTCTGGCAACAAATTCCAGAGTTTAATTGTGCGTTTAGTAAAAAAGAACTTTCTCCGATTAGTTTTAAATGTGCCCCATGCTAATTTCTTGGAGTGCCCCCTAGTCTTTCTACTATCCGAAAGAATAAATAACCGATTCACATCTACCCGTTCTAGACCTCTCATGATTTTAAACATCTCTATCATATCCCCCCTCAGCTGTCTCTTCTCCCAAGCTGAAAAGTCCTAACCTCTTTAGTCTTTCCTCATAGGGGAGCTGTTCCATTCCCCTTATCATTTTGGTAGCCCTTCTCTGTACCTTCTCCATCACAATTATATCTTTTTTGAGATGCGGCGACCAGAATTGTACACAGTATTCAAGGTGCAGTCTCACCATGGAGCGATACAGAGGCATTATGACATTTTCCGTTTTATTCACCATTCCCTTTCTAATAATTCCCAACATTCTGTTTGCTTTATTGACTGCCGCAGCACACTGAACCAACGATTTCAATGTGTTATCCACTATGACGCCTATATCTGTTTCTTGGGTTGTAGCACCTAATATGGAACCCAACATTGTGTAATTATAGCATGGGTTATTTTTCCCTATATGCATCATCTTGCACTTATCCACATTAAATTTAATCTGTCATTTGGATGCCCAATTTTCCAGTCTCACAAGGTCTTCCTGCAATTTATCACAATCTGCTTGTGATTTAACTACTCTGAACAATTTTGTGTCATCTGCAAATTTGATTATCTCACTCATCATATTTCTTTCCAGATCATTTATAAATATATTGAAAAGTAAAGGTCCCAATACAGATCCCTGAGGCACTCCACTGTCCACTCCCTTCCACTGAGAAAATTGTCCATTTAATCCTACTCTCTGTTTCCTGTCTTTTAGCCAGTTTGCAATCCACGAAAGGACATCGCCACCTATCCCATGACTTTTTACTTTTCCTAGAAGCCTCTCATGAGGAACTTTGTCAAACGCCTTCTGAAAATCCAAGTATACTACATCTACCGGTTCACCTTTATCCACGTGTTTATTAACTCCTTCAAAAAAGTGAAGCAGATTTGTGAGGCAAGACTTGCCTTGGGTAAAGCCATGCTGACTTTGTTCCATTAAACCATGTCTTTCTATATGTTCTGTGATTTCTACTATTTTTCCTGGCACTGAAGTCAGGCTAACCGGTCTGTAGTTTCCCGGATCGCCCCTGGAGCCCTTTTTAAATATTGGGGTTACATTTGCTATCCTCCAGTCTTCAGGTACAATGGATGATTTTAATGATAGGTTACAAATTTTTACTAATAGGTCTGAAATTTCATTTTTTAGTTCCTTCAGAACTCTGGGGTGTATACCATCCGGTCCAGGTGATTTACTACTCTTCAGTTTGTCACAGGCCTACCACATCTTCTAGGTTCACCGTGATTTGATTCAGTCCATTTGAATCATTACCCATCAAAACCTTCTCCATTACGGGTACCTCCCCAACATCCTCTTCAGTAAACACCGAAGCAAAGAAATCATTTAATCTTTCCGCGATGGCCTTATCTTCTCTAAGTGCCCCTTTAACCCATCGATCATCTAACGGTCCAACTGACTCAGTTGGAGACAACTCACCCTGAGCCTCCAAGCAGTGCTGACAAAGATTAGAGGGGACCCTGGGCTGTGGAGCCTAAATATGGCAAGCAGTGCAAATCGCAAGGTGTTTGGGCTTCTTTGCTCCCAGCACTATTGATAAGGATGTCCAGTAGCAGCACGCCCAACAAGTGTTTGACAATTATACGTCCAACAGTGCATCCGTACCTGGCAAGTCCAGACAGGATGCCCAAAAAACAGACACCCAATCACATGGTCCAGACAGACACTCAACCTGGATGCGCAGACATGAACAGACGTCAGGCACTGCTTTCATGGAAACTTGTGCAGAAGTGCGTGAATACCACTACGGCCTACAATGTGGCACCCCAACGAAGCCTGAGAGCAGGGCCTAGCCCAAAGGGCCGCTCAACCTGCCAAACCTTCCGCGACTCCCCAAGTCCCTCACAGGAAAGGGAATGCACATTAGATTAGCGTGCCAAGGCTCGAAGACAAGAAACAGAAGAGGAATCCCTAACTTTTTTTTTTTTTTTTTGAGTAAGAAACTCTTTAGCCCATCCCAGCCAAGTACAGAGTCAGTGTCCAGCTGCATGGGGGAGAAGCTAATGCCTTCACCACTATGCTCGACTTCCTGCACCTGCCAGCCTCTCAGCTGATTCTCTCCTGGCAGCTAAGTCTACGGCTACCAGACCAAGGCACTTACCTTGAGGGTGGGATCACCAGATATCACCTCAGGAGAAGCAGATGCGTAATTTTTTTTTTCTTTTTATTTACAAGCAATCCCCAGTAGGGAGATGCATGTCCACCATCTGCTAGAGACTGAGAATACTGGCGGGCTGATAGAGCGGGGTGTATATATATATTTATTTATTTAAAAGCTTTTCTATACTGGAATTAATGTGAACATATCGGTTTACATCAAACTGAAGATGGAAATTACATAAAACAAGGGTGGGGTGGGATAGCTGGGGCTAGGAGAGAAACTAAATACATAGTTAATGAAAGGCAGAAGGAGAGGAACAAGGAGTGCATAGTAAATAACATGATTATATCGTTACATGTTAAGGTCAAAAACCAGCAACAAAACAGCTGTAGGAATAGTGTGATTACATGGATACAGGTTTCAAGGTAAATATCATAGGAAGGTAAGTGTCATATCTAAGAGTAATTGATGGAGGGAATCAAGTAGGAGGCGTGGAGGAGGGGGTCCTATTCTGCGTATGCCTGTTTGAAGAACCAGGTCTTCAATTTTTTTTTTAATTTGTTGGTACAGGGCTCAAGGCGGAGATTCACAGGTAGTTTGTTCCAAAGGGTGGGGCCTGCAATAGACAGGGCTCGATCTCTTGTGGAAGATAGGTGTGCCTTTTTGAGGGAGGGGATATGGAGCATGCCATTGCGGTTAGTTCGAGTGGGTCGGCTGGATTGTATGAAATGGAAGGGCTCGTCAAGCCAGTTTGAGTTGTGTGTGTAAATGGATTTGTGAATAATGGTCAGGGTTTTGAAGAGGATACGGAAGGGGATAGGGAGCCAGTGAAAGTCTTTAAGGATGGGGGTAATGTGGCCAGATTTGCGTGCCTGGGTGATAGTTCTTGCTACAGCGTTCTGCAGCATTTGTAGTGGTCTTATAGTGGAGTAGGGGAGGCCAAGAAGGACAGAGTTGCAGTAGTCAAGTTTGGATGAGAGGGCTGCATGAATGACAGTACGGAGGTTGTGGGTGTGGAGAAGTGGTTTGAGCTTTTTCATGACATTGAGCTTGTAGAATCCTTCCTTCAGGACTTTGTTAATGTGTTTTTTTCATGTTTAGAGATTGGTCAATTTAGACTCCAAGGTCTCGTTCACAGAGTTGAGATGCAATGGAGTTGAAGGTTGGGTCATGTACATAGAAGGCCTGTCTATTGTATTTCCTGACTTTATTGGCAACCTATTGCACCACCATGTGCTTTGACAAGTCCAGCACCGGAAGAAGCCAACACCCCAGAAACAGTACCTGATTGGACTAAAAGCAACGATCCCCATTGGTTACTGGAAGTAGAAAACACACCCAGGATGCACGTCAAGGCATTTCTAGTGGACAATGCAAAAAGTTTAAAAGTTTCGGACACAGAGCTCCGTGCTGAGAAGCAGCGCTGAATACCAAGTTGTATTTAAAGGAATAACTTTCCTTTAAATGCTTAATTTGATTTATGCTACTTTACCATATTAGGTATCTGAAACCATTAAAGAAGCACACATCCCAATTAGGCCATGATGAATGAAACATTGATACACCTTACTGAAAGCTTGAAAACGACATTTATGGGACTTACTCCATTCTTCCCATCCCTTCTACGGAAGTTTCGCCCTAAACACAGAATTCATCTTCCACTCATCATTGAACTTTATTAATCTTGCTTGATTATATTTTGCCTTTGTGTTTGTTGTACTTTACCTTAATGTAGTTCTCATGGTTGTGTGCACCATATTGCCCTGATCAGATCTATTCCCAACTGTCAGCTCTCTACACGAAGATTAACTGTTATGTATTACACCACACTATGCTTTGTCAAATGTCAATGATAATTGATTAATGATCAGTAACCAACGAAGCAGAACACCTCTCTAATATAATCAGAAATTCACAAAAGAGAGGGAAAAGGATCAATGTCCAATATCAATCTCAAACCCACTTAATTGGCAAATGACAATATCATAAACAGTCTTTGCTTTAAAAGTTTTACATCTGCAGCCTCTCGCCTCACAATGGGCCGCAAGCTTCAATCAGCTTATAAAGCAGAGTGTAATTCCTTTTTAATCATTTATTGTCATATTGCCTATCCCTAATCTGAACTTTATTCAAAAAAAATAACTTATCACTAAACTTCATTCAAAACACCCCTAAGAAAGGTATACCAGTATGAAAAACTTTATACTTCTCACTTTTCACTCTGTTTTAACCATAAATCTTCTATAAAAGAATACTTAGCCAAGTCAACGTGAAATGTAGATCAAATTATTCCCGACATGAATCACGTTTCGATTGTAAAACAATCTTCTTCAGGGGATCATTTCACAGTGCTCGTTGCTTGACACAGCCAATATTCTTCAATATCCCGGACAAACAATGTCTCACCGCTCTTGAGACATTGTTTGTCCGGGATATTGAAGAATATTGGCTGTGTCAAGCAACGAGCACTGTGAAATGATCCCCTGAAGAAGATTGTTTTACAATCGAAACGTGATTCATGTCGGGAATAATTTGATCTACATTTCACGTTGACTTGGCTAAGTATTCTTTTATAGAAGATTTATGGTTAAAACAGAGTGAAAAGTGAGAAGTATAAAGTTTTTCATACTGGTATACCTTTCTTAGGGGTGTTTTGAATGAAGTTTAGTGATAAAGGAAAATTAGTTTCTTACCTGATAATTTTCGTTCCTGTAGTACCAAGGATCAGTCCAGGACACCTGGGTTGTGACTCCGCACCAGTAGATGGAGACAGACTAAAACTTGTGGGCGGAGCATATATGCCCCTGTGCCAGTCACAGCCCCTCAGTCATACGTAATGTCAAAGTAGACAAAAGCCAAAAGGCAACCATAGCTAACCATACAACTTGGTAGGGAAAAGAAAACCAACACCCCTACAGGAACCAGACTCCCCAACCGGGAGAGCGAATAAACAAGGATCAGCGTACTGAAAAAAACACAATAATGAGCGGACTCTTCGTTACTATAGCGCAACACTGCGGGCGGGATCCTGGACTGATCCTTGGTACTACAGGAACGAAAATTATCAGGTAAGAAACTAATTTTCCTTTCCCTGTACGTACCAGGATCAGTCCAGGACACCTGGGATGTACCAGAGCTAACTTACCGAGGGTGGGAAGCAGAGAGTCCCGCTCGGAGTACCCTCTCTCCAAAACCCCTAGCTTCAGTAGCCTGAACATCCAACCGGTAATGTTTAAAAAAGGTATGCAACGACTTCCAGGTAGCCGCCCTGCAAATCTCTTGAGGCGACACCTGAGAAGATTCCGCCAAGACGCAGCGTGAGACCGTGTCGAATGAGCCCGAAGACCCACCGGCGGCGATTTTCCGCGCAGAAATGTACGCAGAACCAATGGCTTCCTTCGAGCCAACGGGCAATTGTCGTGCGGGACGCCGCAGCACCTTTCTTTGGACCCGAAGTTAACACAAACAGATGATCCGTCACCCGAAACGGATTAGTAACCTCCAGATAGCGAAGCAGGGACCTCCGCACATCTAGTTTTCTCAAGTCTTGTTTTCGGGTCCGAAGACTCCGCAACCGAGAAAGCGGGAAGTTCAATTGACTGATTCAAATGGAACGACGACACGACCTTAGGAAGGAAGGAGGAACCGTCCGCAAGGAGACCCCCGAATCGGAGATGCGCAAGAAGGTCTCCCTACAGGACAACGCCTGTAATTCTGAGACACGACGGGCCGATGCCATCGCCACCAGGAATACGGTCTTCAAGGTGAGATCCTTGAGCGTAGAACGTTTCAGGGGCTCAAACGGCACTGAGCATAAGGCTGAGAGTACCCAGTTGAGGTTCCAAGATGGGCAAGGGGGCCGCAACGGAGGATGGAGGTGCTTAGCCCCCCTAAGAAAACGGGAGATATCCGGGTGGAGAGCCAGAGAGACCCCCCGGACCTTACCACGCAAACAGCCAAGCGCCGCCACTTGAACCCGAAGGGAATTACACGCTAAACCTTTGGCGAGCCCCGCCTGGAGAAAAGCCAGAATATCGGGAATAGAAGCGGAAGTGGGGTCTAGGCCCCGCTCCATGCACCATTCCTCAAAAACTACCCAGACCCGAACATAAGCTAGGGACGTAGACTGTTTTCTGGATCTCAGCAACGTAGCAACGACCGCATCCGAGTAGCCTTTTCTCTTCAAACCGATACCTCTCAAAAGCCATGCCGCGAGACAAAAGTGAGCCGCATCCTCCAAACAGACGGGGCCCTGACGAAGGAGCCCCGGGAATCCCTGTAGACGAAGGGGTGCGGCCACCGACAGCTGGACCAGGTCCGCAAACCACGGACGGAGTGGCCACTCCGGCGCCACCATGATCACATTGGATGGATGCAATTCTATGCGCCGTAGGATCTTTCCGATCATGGGCCACGGTGGGAACACATACAGAAGCACATCCACCGGCCAGGGAAGCACCAATGCGTCGACTCCTTCTGCTCCCCTTTCGCGACGTCGACTGTAAAATCGCGGAGCCTTCGCGTCGTGCCAGGTGGCCATCAGATCCATGTGGGGCGTTCCCCAAGTCCGGCGAATGAAGAGAAACGCCTCGTCCTCCAACTCCCACTCTCCGGGATCCAAGCGGTGACGACTGAGAAAATCCGCCTGGACGTTGTCGACTCCCACTATGTGGGAAGCCGCGAGATGGCTGAGATGCCGTTCTGCCCAGAGCATCAAGAGCCGCGCCTCCTCCGCCACTAGAGGACTTCTTGTCCCTCCCTGGCGATTGATGTAAGCCACGGTGGTAGCGTTGTCCGACAATACCCGGACCGCCTGTCCGCGCACGAGGGGTAGAAAAGCTTGCAGCGCCAGACGGACCGCTCTGGTCTCCAGCCGGTTGATAGACCACTGGGTCTGCGACTCTGACCACAGACCCTGAACCGACTTCCAGCTCAGGCTGGATCGCGCCTGCCCCTCTAGCAAATTTGTGCAACTGGCGGCACGCACCCCTAGGGCAAAAACCTCAAAATTCTTTTGAGTTGAACCTCCAACTTACGGTCTTGAATATCCAGGAGGGCTGTCGCTCCCGTGACCGGGATGGTAGACCTCTTCGTGACAGCTGACACTGCCGAATCCACCCTTGGGAGTCGGAGGAGCTCTAGCGCGTCCTCCGGCAAAGGGTAAAGTTTGTCCATGGCCTTGCTGACCTTCAGACCTAACTCCGGAGTATCCCATTCCTTGAAGAGGATATCCGTGGATGAAAAAATGAAAAACGACCGCCGGCCCTGTGAGCCCAAGCAGAACAGGATCCATATTTGCCTCCTGGCGGACCACCACCGGAGGAGCCTCAATCCCCAGCTCCTGGAGAATGGCCGGAATGAGTGGCGACAGTTCCTCTCTGCGGAACAGACACACCACCTTGGGGTCATCCCCGTCGACGGCCTGCGCTCCTTTACCTGTACTGGGCTGCGCCGAGCCATCTGCTGCTGCCGTCCCGGCCCCCGGCAGGGGCTCCTCGGAGGCCTCTGTGTCCGCCCCGGAGGTATCTTCGGAATCCGAGTCCTGCGGCACCCCTCGGGGAAGCAGTTTGCCCCGGGCCGCGCTCTGGGTGGTCTTCGCCACCCTCCTTGCCATCTTCTTCTGCGGCGGGGACCGGTGGACCCTTGAACCCGAGGCGTCCCCCCGTCTGCGCTTGCTGCGCTTATCACGGAGAACTTTGCGCAGCAAAAGCGCCAAATCTTCAGAAAACTCGCCCGAATCCGTTGTGTCGCTTTCCGAATGCCCCCGGGACTGGGGCCCCTCTGAAGGGACCTCCACCGCCGCACCCCGCTGCGGGGAAAGCGTAGGAGGTAAAACAGAGGCCCCCACCGTTTCCCGCGAAACTACCCGGCCGGTAGACAAAATGGCCGCCACTCCCGCGCTGACCGGGAACGGGTCAGGAGGCCTATCAGGGGGACCCCCCCCCTTGCGACGGCGATCGCGCGACCCGGGAACGGGCCCCCCCGAGGAGCCGCCGACGATCCCTCGTCTCCCGGGACGCAGGCCAAGCAAAGGCTGTCCCGGGAGAGATGCGCGCGCGCCGAGTCACAGGCCCTGCACTGCGAGCCGCGCGGCATTGCAAAAACCGCGGGAAACCAAAGACGCGCCGAAAAGCACTGAGGGACGCTGAATAAAAACAAAAATTCAAAGCGGCGAAAATCGGCGACCTCCCCCCTGCCGAAGACGCCCCCCCTCGAGCGGAACGGAGCGCAACGCCAAGGAACAGAGAGCCGACTGAAAACAAAAGTAAAAACACTTTTTTTTTTAAAATAAGAAAAAAACGCTGTCCCAGGTGCTGAAAAGCCCTATGTCCTGCAGGGGTGAGTGAACCGGGCTCCCCGGTGTCACCCCTGACGCTGCTACTAGCCCAGCCGGGTCCTCAACCCTAGCAGCGGCCTCAACCTGGGGAGGGTAGTCCCCTCAGGACCTCACAACTCCCCAGGGAGGTAGGGCAACCGGGACTAAAGTAACCAAATTAAACAAAAACCCCAATTTACAGTAAAAAACCAAGGTCTAATAGAACAAACAAAACCCCAAAAAGCGAACCTGACTAAGAACCAGAATCAGGCCCGACAGGGCTGTGACCGGACCTGCACCACCTACTGGAGACAGAGTAAGACTGAGGGGCTGTGACTGGCACAGGGGCATATATGCTCCGCCCACAAGTTTTAGTCTGTCTCCATCTACTGGTGCGGAGTCACAACCCAGGTGTCCTGGACTGATCCTGGTACGTACAGGGAAGTTATTTTTTTTGAATAAAGTTCAGATTAGGGATAGGCAATATGACAATAAATGATTAAAAAGGAATTACACTCTGCTTTATAAGCTGATTGAAGCTTGCGGCCCATTGTGAGGCGAGAGGCTGCAGATGTAAAACTTTTAAAGCAAAGACTGTTTATGATATTGTCATTTGCCAATTAAGTGGGTTTGAGATTGATATTGGACATAGATCCTTTTCCCTCTCTTTTGTGAATTTCTAATGATAATTGATTGCCATACACACCTAGCCCATATGCCATTCTGCAAATGCCATGATTTGGATATTTACATACATCTACATTCTACATACACCTACACGCTACATTAACTCAAGATACTAGAGTTTTGCTGCTATCCCCAGTTCTCTTATATCCATTATATGATTAATTGAGATGCTCATTTATCCCTAAGTCCCATAGATAACTGGTTTGAATTACTATGATTTCATTATTGTTTTCCACGTTATATTCATCCCCAGTTACTATAACCTGCCCTTCTTAGTCCAGACTTGCTCGGATGTCTGCAAGCCAGTGGCAGACCAGCACAATGTGCCGCAGCATAGTTTGTCAGTCAAGCCTTCGCACCGTACTTGGGCAGCTCATGTGGATAGGCTGCACAGACAAGCATGTCCTCTTCAATTCGGGCATAGCTAGTAATTCTAAAGGTTTAATGTAGTCCCAAATGTTTATATAGTTATTCTTGGTTACAAGTTAAAGATAGAATTATGACATTCATTTGATTTCCCAATTCTTAAACACCACATAGTTAGAGTTTGTAGATACCATCCCTTTGGTTACAGAGATCCCTTATCCCTTTGGATTGGATGTCTACTTCAAAATCCTACTACTGATTTAGATTTAAAGCATTTGTTTATATTCTCATAACGTTCAAATGCATGGTAGGCTGAAACATATATATGTTTATATCCTCATAACCTCCGTATGCATTTGTCTTTGTTTCCGCCGCTTTGGAAGCACTATTGCTTCTGCTATGCCTAAAATGCCAGGACTCAATATTATGGTTAACTCTTCATCTGGAGTACAAGCTCAAGTCACCGCAGTTCGACAACACCTAATGATGAACACAATTGAATCTCCTTCTGAATCTGATGTGTGAGAAATCTCTTAAAGGATAAGGTTGTATTTTCATAGAATTTGGTTTAATTGATGGGAAACAGTTTAAAGTGGCTTACATTTCTAAGTGAGTTTGCAATGATTGCTTGTGAGAGTGAATGAAGTTTGTTGTTTTAATGGCCTGAGACATCATCCTGCATTGCCGTGAACTTCTAGAAAGCCTTTCATTTGCCAGCAGCAATATTACCTCCTCAGGCTGTTATGCTTAACGATGACGGGTAAGCACCAGGTAGCCAATCATTAGGATTGTGTACCGTGGGCAACCTAAGACAGTGGCATTAACGCTGAGTAGAATGGTTGAAGCAATAATCAATCATTAAGAGGATTAATTGGAAATATAGGTCACTTGTATGCTGCTAATAGGAACATACTACTGAAACTTGGATCAACTGGAAAAAGGCCAGAACAGTACCTGAATGAAGAAGTGAATATGAGATTGAATGAAAATAAAGCCGGATACAGAATGTGTGAATGATTGAGAGATATGTAAGAAGAATGTTTCAGCAACATAAAGAATATGAAGCCATTTTAACAGTCCAAAAAGAGGGTAACACAAAATTGATGCTATGATCATTTCAATCCAGGAAATACAATCTCAGCCTTTCATTTGTGAAGAGTTTCTCAACTCTTCAAGGGGGGAATGTACATAGAAGGCCTGTCTATTGTATTTCCTGACTTTATTGGCAACCTATTGCACCACCATGTGCTTTGACAAGTCCAGCACCGGAAGAAGCCAACACTCCAGAAACAGTACCTGATTGGACTAAAAGCAACGATCCCCATTGGTTACCGGAAGTAGAAAACACACCCAGGATGCACGTCAAGGCATTTCTATTGGACAATGCAAAAAGTTTAAAAGTTTCGGACACAGAGCTCCGTGCTGAGAAGCAGCGCTGAATACCAAGTTGTAGCAGACCTGTTTCTCCAGGGAACAACTATTTCCTCTTTTCTTGTTCCGCTTTTTTATTGTCTCTGTCTTTCTATCAATAAACTTGCTTTTTAGATTGCAAAGCTGCCTGAAGTTGTCTTTCTGAGTCCCGCTATAAACAGTCACTAGAGTGATGGCTTCAGGCTTTGATGGTTGGATATGAGGAGTAGCTCAGTCTTGGAGGAGTTCAGAGCAAGGTGGAGAGTTGTGAGTAAGTTGTTTATAGAATTTAGACATTTCTCCCAGAATTTAAGGGTTTCTGAAATAGAGTCTTGTAATGGGATGATGATTTGTACGTCATCTGCGTAGATGTAAAATTTGAGTCCCAGGTTGGTTAGGAGGTGGCAGGAGGTTACACGATGTTAGGTTCCATATTAGGAGCTGCCACCCAGGACAAAGATCTAGGCATCATAGTGGATAATACTTTAAAATCGTCGGCTCAGTGTGCTGTAGCAGTCGAAAAAGCAAACAATGTTAGGAATTATTAGGAAGGGAATGGTTAATAAAACGGAAAATATCATAATGCCTCTATATCGCTCCATGGTGAGACCACACCTTGAATACTGTGTACAATTCTGGTCGCTGCATCTCAAAAAAGATATACTTGCGATGGAGAAGGTACAGAGAAGGGCAACCAAAATGATAAAGGGGATGGAACAGCTCCCCTATGAGGAAAGACTGAAGAGGTTAGGGCTGTTCAGCTTGGAGAAGAGACGGCTGAGAGAGGATATGATAGAGGTCTTTAAGATCATGAGAGTTCTTGAACGAGTAGATGTGACTCGGTTATTTACACCTTCGACTAATAGAAGGACTAGGGGGCATTCCATGAAGTTAGCAAGTAGCACATTTAATACTAATCGGAGAAAATTATTTTTCACTCAACACACAATAAAGCTCTGGAATTTGTTGCCAGAGGATGTGGTTAGTGCAGTTAGTGTAGCTTGGTTCAAAAAAGGTTTGGATAAGTTCTTGGAGGTGTGAAGTCCATTAACGGCTATTAATCAAGTTTACTTAGGGAATAGCCACTGCTATTAATTGCATCAGTAGCATGGGATCTTCTCAGTGTTTGGATAATTGCCAGGTTCTTGTGGTCTGGTTTGGCCTCTGTTGGAAACAGGATGCTGGGCTTGGAGGACCCTTGGTCTGACCCAGCATGGCAATTATGGCAATTTCTTATGTTCTTATAAGGTATATGTTAAATAGGGTGGAGGAGAGGGAAGAGCCTTGTGGAACTCCTTGGGTGAGGGGGTAGCGAGGGGATTCTGAGTTGCCGATTTTGACGGAGAATTTTCTGTTGGCTAGGTATGATGCGAACCAATGGAGGGCTGTGCCAGAAATGCCAATATCAGCGAGACGGGATAGGAGGAGGCTGTGACTTATGGTGTCAAACGCTGCAGAGATATCGAGGAAGGCGAGGATGTAGCTGTGGCCTTGATCAATGCCTATGAGAAGGGCGACAGAGAGAGCAAGTAAGAGGGTTTCTGTATTTAGATGTTTACGAAAATCAAATTGGGCCGGGTGTAAAATGTTGCTATCGTCAAGGTAGTCCATGAGTTGATTGTTGACCACTTTTTCAGGATTTTTGCGAAAAATGGAAGATTGGAAATTGGGCGGTAGTTAGCAGGGTCTTTCGGGTCCAGGGAGGGTTTTTTGATGAGGGATTTGACAACTGCATGCTTGAGATTGTCTGGGACTGTGCCAAGGGTTAAGGAGCAGTTTATGATATCTGCTAAGGGTTTGGCTATGGCGTTGGGGATGGATAGAAGTGCTTTTGTGGGTATGGTGTCTGTGGGGTGGGATGCTGGTTTAAGTTTTTTAAGGATGGATTCAATTTCTTTTGAAGAGGTGGGGGGGGGGGTAGAGGGAGATTAGGTTGGCATTGGTAATGGTAGGGATGATGGGCATATGAGGTGGGGTGATGGGGAATCTAAGAAGGATGTTTGCTATTTTATTGTGGAAAAATAGGGCAAGTTCTTCACATTTACTGGATGCTTCGTTGTCAGGGATGGCGGGCAGTGAGGATTTAGTGAGGTCAGATACATAGGAGAACAGGGCTTTAGGGTTGTATATGTATTTATGAATTTTGGAGGCATAGAAGTCTCGTTTCATTTTAAGAGTGGCAGGTCTGTATGGGTGCAGGCTGGATTTGTACATGGCTGCTAGTTGCGTGGAAGGGTTCTTGTGCCAGTTTCTCTCTCGCAGTCTGAGATTGTTTTTCATTGTCTTTAGTTCTGGTGTGTACCAAGGATTTCTCTTTTTTTGAGTTGGGTGTAGATCTCTGTTGACAAGGGGACATAGTTCGTTTGCTATGTCAAGGGTGAGTTTGTTCCATGAGTTGAGGGCAGCTTCAGGGGAGGTGCAGTCTAGATTAGAAAGGGAGTTAGAGAGTGCTGCTATTAGGTCCTCAGAGGGGCAGGGATTTCTGTAGATGATGATGTTACTGTGGGAGGTATTACTCGGGTTCAGGGCGTTTATGGATAGTTGGGCGTCAATGAAGACATGATCTGACCAGGGTACTGGGGTGCAGGAGGGGGTGTTGGGGGAGGTGATGCTTGAGTTGACAAAAATAAGGTCTAAAGTGTGTCCGGCTTTATGAGTAGGGGCTGAGATGAGCTGGCTAAAGCCGATGGCCTGGAGTGAGTTAAGGAAGGTGTCGCAGGAGGGAGAGAGAGGGGTTGAGTCTACATGGAGATTAAAGTCTCCGAGTAGGACAGCTGGAATTTCGATATTAATGTTTTCAGATATGAATTCTATTAAGGAGGATGGGTTGTGCTCTAGGAGACCTGGCGGTGTGTAGACCAGGCAGATTTGGATTTCCAGTGATTTGAACAGGCCTAGTTCATATTTGGGTGGGGTGTCAATGCTTATGTGTCTTGAGTTTGAGGTGCCTTTTTTTTTTTTTTTTTACAGCTAGGAGGCGGCCTCCACCTCTTTTTTTTGGGTCTGGGGATGGTGAATGCGTCATAGTAGGGTGTAGGGAGCTGGTTTAATAGGACTATGTCAGAGTCCTTGAGCCAGGTGTCTGTGACTGCACAGATGTCAGGTTTGCAGTCTATCAGAAGATCATTGAGAATAGGGGTTTTTTTTGGCTAAGGATTGTGTATTGAACAGAATGATAGAGAGGGTAGTGATTCCTAATAGCTGAGTCAAGGGGGAGGTGAGGATGGGGAGGAGGGATTTGCGATGAGTTGGAGGTGTGGTATGGGGGGAGGATGGGGAAACAGCAGGGGTGGTGGGGAATACAGGGATAGGGTAGTTTATCATGACAGTGCTGGTATAAAAAGGAGGGAGTAGGGCGGGAGGCAGAGAGGGGAGTTTGGTAGGTGTGGAGTGATGAGTAGGGGGGGTATTGTCACTATAGAGGAAGTAAATCAATGAGAGATTAGATACAGTGTTCAGCAGAGTGTCATCGGATGGTACAGTGTTCCATGTAAGGATTGGAATGGAGCAGTGTACATTTATAACATTTGCATTATACATACAGCATATGGAGTATGGTGATCACAGTAGAGGCAGAGAGCTCTGATGGAAGATTGTTTAGTAGTAGTTGTCCTTGGGTAGGAGCCAGTGCCTTAGCGATTGATGTTGGCGGAATGCAGCCAGAGTTAGGGTGGGGGCCCAAAGTGGACGCACGAAGGGGCGCACTAAGGGGCAGGCCCCTTAGGTCGCGCTCCGTGTGCGCAGCGCCACCGAGAAGCGCCGGGATTTAAAGTGCCTTACTTGGCGCTGTAATTGGCCGTCGCGGCTCCTGCTGGCTTCCAGTAGGCCGGCAGGACTCTGGGGGGTACGGCTTCGGGTCTCCACGCGGCTCGGACGAGCGAAACAAGGCCGGCTGGAGCAAAGGAGGGGGCTCTTGCCCCGATTGGGCTGCGCCAACCACGCAAGCCCCAGCGGTGAGTTGGTGAAGGATAGCGGGTTGCCGAAGAGGCGGCCGCAGAGAAGCGCCGGGATTTAAAGTGCCTTACTTTGCACCATCTTCATATGCTGGTAGAAGTGCATAACCCATTGGTCGTGGATTAACCTGTCTGAATCCTGAGAAATTTAAATCATAATCCTACTGGGAGGCGCAGGAGGTGCCCATAAGACCACCCCCCCCCCCCCCGTGCTTTGCCTCGGGGGGGGGGGGGGGCTTGATTACCTTAAAGAAATTCTCTGGGCAGCTGGAAGGAATTTTTCCTGGTTTGGTGAGTTGTGAAACTCAGACTGAGACACGCTGTAAACCTGACGTCAGTGGAAGGAGCAGGAGGTGCCCATAAGACTGGCACTACTGCGGCGTGGCACAGCCACCAGCGTGTCGCCTAAGGGGCGCGCAGCTTTGCCCGGCTTTGCCTGGAAAACTGACTGGTTGTCTGGACTTTAGGTATTTGCTTTCTATATTGAAATTTTTTTTTAAATTTTGGCTCTCTAGCTGCCCCAGCAGGAGGAGTTGAAATTTTTGAATATTATATCAGTGAAAATGGGCAGTCTCTGGGTATGAGATTGTTTATTCTATTTCATTAATAATGCCTCATAAAAGGAAAGCCAAGGTGAGGGATTTTCCAGCTGAATCCTGCCTCTCTCTCCAACGCCTTATCCCCGAGTTTGCCATTCCTACAACACAGGGGTTGGTAACGTCCATTGGTGTAGCTGAGGGAGGAACACCGCTGTCACCCGGAGAAATATCTTTAAGCCCCCCTGAACCTCGCCAGCTGGTAATAGCTTTCCCTCCAAATATTCCCTCAGTTGCTGGTGGAGATGGAGGTAATCCTGCCATACTACCTCAGCCAGCTGGAAACTGATGAATATTTGGAGAGAGCCACAACTTCCACCCCTGATGATGGGGTTGGGAATATTAATCTGGCTGGAATTGAAGAACAGACAGCAACTGTCTCAGAGTCCCTTGCGAACTTAATGAAGAAACTTGTGTATAGCATTCAAGAACAATCTAAGATATTACAGAATGTTTCCATGAAATTAAATTCAGTAACTTTAGATCATTAGCGAATTCTTTCAGAGCAGTGCACACAAATTCAATCCTTAGATGGGGAAGTAAAGGGATTAAAAGAATTAACTACTGTTATAACTTGAGAGAGATTAGTTGAAACAAGGAAAATGGAATACCTTGAGAATACAATTAAACATCTTAATATTCGTGTATTAAATTTTCCAAAAATAAGAGAAGCTACTAATTACCTTTAAGAAATATCTGGGGGAAAATTAAAAAAAATCTTACCAGAAAATATTCCTGAAATTAATTCAGTTGCCATTCAAACAAGGCTTTACCAAGAATAATGTCTCAAGTAATTCCATTGATTTCCAAAACTTAACCCGCTATTTAGAGGAATCTCATACAGAGATCCTGGAGCGTATTACACTTTTGGTAATTTTTCAAACTCAACAAGATTTGAATTATGTGATGCGGGCTTATTTTCAAAATATGGATATGTTATTCCTGGGAGGGAAGGTAAGAATTTATCCTGACCTTGCCAGGAATACCCAAATTCGATGTAGGGCATTTCTTTTGTTGAAACCTAATGTACTGGCATTAGGTGCTGTTATGGTCATAAAATAGCCATGAAAATGTGTACTGAAACTGCATGGAACATTTATTTTCTTTGAAGCTAATCAATTACAAGAGATTTTGAGTGCAAGAAGATAGGTCTCCATTAATGAAAATGAGAATAGAGGTGATGAGATTAATGGTAGGGACCTTTCATATATAATCTATGTAGTAAGCATTATGGTTTTCTTTAAATTGATCCTCATTTGCAAATTAAACATCTCCTGCATATTGCCTCTTTGATGTGTAGTCTTAGACATGTATAAGTAATAATGATAAAGTATTTTTTAATTCTAATTCTTATGGATAGTAGATATTAACATGTCTAATTCTGTGTTATTTCATTTGCAAAGTTTTGTGCCTTTGTAAAAATTATTGAAAAAAGCAATAAAGAATACATTTAAAAAAAATCATAATCCTACAAGGTCAAAATAATCAGTTGCATTAGAAACCCTCAAGTGCATATGGGTCAATAATACTTGCAATTAAGTTATTCAGGTACTGTATTACAATATTATTAAAATGTATCAAATGTCTGTTTGAAAAGTTTATTTTTTCTTCATAAATACATGCCCAAATTTGGTGCATCAAATCAGAATTTCTCAAAAATCCCTTCCCATCCTTGGTTTGTTGCCTCGACATAAGATTACCTGTAGGTTTGATCATCATTCCAAGACACTGTACTATTTTCACTTAAACATTCACTGCTTCTTTGGTTATTTGTCAATGAAAGAACATCTGGACAATTCTGTCAAAGAACAAAAAGGAGAAGTGAGGAGAAAAAAAGTTTGCTTACTGTAAACTGTGTTTTCCATAGATAGCAGGATGAATCAGTTATGACATGTGGGTGATGTTATCCAGCAGCACCAAACAGACTGTCTCCTAGTTAGTAGAGCTTTTACATAGAAACGACGGCAGAAGAAGACCAAATGGCCCATCCAGTCTGCCCAGCAAGCCTCACACATTTTTTCTCTCATACTTATCTGTTTCTCTTAGCTCTTGGTTCTATTTCCCTTCCACCCCCACCATTAATGTAGAGAGCAGTGATGGAGCTGCATCCAAGTGAAATGTCTAGCTTGATTAGTTAGGGGTAGTAGGGGTAGTAACCGCCGCAATAAGCAAGCTACACCCATGCTTATTTGTTTTACCCAGACTATGTTATACAGCCCTTATTGGTTGTTTTTCTTTCCCCTGCCGTTGAAGCAGAGAGCCATGCTGGATATGCATCGAAAGTGAAGTATCAGGCACATTTGGTTTGGGGTAGTAACCGCCGTAACAAGCCAGCTACTCCCCTCTTTGTGAGTGCAAATCCTTTTTTCCATATTTCCTCTTGCTGTTGAAGCTTAGAGTGATGTTGGAGTCACAGTAACCATGTATATGTTTATTGAATAAGGGTATTGTTTCCAGGCAGTAGCCATCATTCTGGCGAGTCCCCCACTCTTCATTGGCGGCCTCTTGAATTTATGGATCCACAGAGTTTATCCCACGCCCCTTTGAAGTCCTTCACAGTTCTGGTCTTCACCACTTCCTCTGGAAGGGCATTCCAGGCATCCACCACCCTCTCCGTGAAGAAATACTTCCTGACGTTGGTTCTGAATCTTCCTCCCTGGAGCTTCAAATCGTGACCCCTGGTTCTGCTGATTTTTTTCCTACGGAAAAGGTTTGTCGTTGTCTTTGGATCATTAAAGCCTTTCAAGTATCTGAAAGTCTGTATCATATCACCTCTGCTCCTCCTTTCCTCCAGGGTGTACATATTTAGATTCTTCAATCTCTCCTCGTACGTCATCCGATGAAGATCCTCCACCTTCCTGGTCGCCCTTCTCTGTACCGCTTCCATCTTGTTTTTGTCTTTTTGAGATACGGTCTCCAGAACTGAACAGTACTCCAGGTGAGGCCTCACCAAGGACCTGTACAAGGGAATAATCACTTCCCTTTTCTTACTCGATATTCCTCTCTCTATGCAGCCCAGCATTCTTCTGGCTTTTGCTATCGCCTTGTCGCATTGTTTCGCAGACTTCATATCATTAGACACTATCACCCCAAGGTCCCTCTCCTGCTCCGTGCACATCAGCCTTTCCCCTCCCATCGAATACAGTTCATTCGGATTTCCACTCCCCATATGCATGACTTTGCACTTCTTGGCATTGAATCTCAGCTGCCATATCTTCGACCACTCTTCCAGTTTCCTTAGATCCAGTCTCATTCTCTCCACTCCTTCCGGCGTGTCCACTCTGTTGCAGATCTTAGTGTCATCCGCAAAAAGACAAACCTTACCTTCTATCCCGTCCGCAATGTCGCTCACAAAGATATTGAACAGGACCGGTCCCAACACCGATCCTTGCAGTACACCACTTAAAACCGCTCTCTCTTCAGAGAAGGTTCCATTTACCATCACACGTTGTCTTCTGTCCGTCAACCAATTTGCAATCCAGGTCACCACCTTGGCACTCACTCCCAAGCTTCTCGTTTTATTCACCAGTCTCCTGTGCGGAACCGTATCAAAAGCTTTGCTGAAATCCAAGTATATGATATCGAGCGCTCTTCCTCGATCCAATTCCTTGGTTACCCAGTCAAAAAAGTCAATCAGATTTGTCTGACAGGATCTTCCCCTGGTGAATCCATGTTGCCTCTGGTCCATCAATTCTCCGGACTGTAGATAGTTCACTATTCTCTCTTTCAGCAGTGACTCCATTACTTTTCCCGCCACCGAAGTGAGGCTAACCGGTCTGTAGTTGCCAGCCTCCTCCCTGTTCCCACTCTTGTGAAGCGGGACCACCACCGCTCTTCTCCAATCACTCGGCACCACTCCCGTTTCTAGGGATCTATTGAACAGGTCACACAGTGGACCCGCCAGAACATCTCTGAGCTCCCTCAATATCCTTGGATGTATCCCATCAGGCCCCATGGCTTTGTCCACTTTCAGGTTCTTTAGCTCTTCCCACACATTTTCTACTGTAAAAGGATTTTCATCTATTCCACTTCCCTCCAGTTTTTTGTTGTGTAGAGATGGTCCTTCTCCAGGGTCTTCTTTAGTGAACACAGAGCTGAAGTATTCGTTTAATATTTCTGTCATTTCTTCGTCTCTCTCCACACATTGATCATTACCACCTTTTAATTTCACTATACCACTTTGGACCTTTCTCTTTTCGCTGATGTATCTGAAAAATGTTTTGTCACCATTTTTTATCTCCTTGGCAATCCTCTCTTCTGCTTGACTTTTTGCCAACTTGATTAATTTCTTTGTCTCCCTCAGTTGATACAAATATTCTTCTTTGTGCTCCTCCCTTTGGATAGGTTTCAATTTTCTTTTGCTTTTCTTTACATTTCTAACATATAGAGCAGTTGCCTTGGTGATTGCTCCTTTTAGATTGGACCACTGCTGATCCACATCTCTCTCGTTCTCCCATCCTTTAAGTTCTTCCTCCAGGTACTTCCCCATTTCCTCAAAGTCTGTGTTTTTGAACTGTAAAACTCGGGTCTTTGTGGTTCTTTTCCCTATTCTTTTAGTGATATTAAACCATACAGTTTGATGATCACTGCTGCTGAGGTGGGCGCCCACCTGGACATCTGAGACATTAGCTCAGAGCATATGCAAGCTTTGCTGTGTGAGCTTCCTCAGTCAATAACAGAGCTTAATCTAGCTAGGTAGTTGACTCTCCAGAAAGATGGACAGATATTTATCATGGTTAATTCATCCTATCTATGAAAAACTGTTTAAAGTGAACAAACTTGCTTTTTTCCCCATTGATAAGCAGGCTGAATTAGCCATGACATGCAGGGGTTCCCAAGCTGATGGCTGCAGCAGAACGTTTGCCGAATAAGAAACCTGGATTCCACCATAAAGAGTAGACTACTGTAAGAATAGCTTACACAAAACTGCTTATCCGAATTTACTGTCAGTTCTTAAGAGTAATGTGACAACAGGGACAGGTCCCTTGGCGCTCTGCATCTGGCCAGTGGTTTGGTTACCGGCTCTGATAGCTGAGGGGTTCAGGCATTGGTGCAGTCTCTGGGCAAGCATCCTCCTCAGAGAAGCCGTAAACCAGCACCAGATCAACTGGTTCCGCCCCAGGAACAGACAACTGCTGTGTCAGTAAGGTACCAATGAGCATGTGTAGGGATTTCAACAGCGGGTTGAGAAGGGACAGTGCTGGTTCTGGGATCATTAGTGCCGCAACACCCAGACTCCATATTGCCTTCTCCACAGCCATCCGTACTCACGGTTATGTCCTTGGGGACATCACCGAAAGATGCCAATACTGACTGGGATCCAGGAGGTGTGACCACATCCTCTTCAGAACTGAGAGGAGGATCGGGCACTAGAGCTGGTAGAGTCAGTCGCAAATCCTGGGCATCATGAGAGGATTGGTGATCCTCACCATAGGGACAATTAGGGGGGTATGATAGAGAAAGCTGGTGCATCCCCGGGGACCAATGCTTCTTTGGCTGTCCGGTGTCCCTGACAGCCATCGGCATTGACGGATGCAACAGCTCCCTCGATGTCGATGCCTCTGTGTTAATTGGTTTGGTACCACAAGGCCAATTGACTAGCCTTCTCTGACCCGAAGAGATGCTCCATCTTCTCAAGTCTGATCTTACATTCTTTAGGGGTCATCTTGCGCTGCTTCTTCCGCGGACAGCGAGGATACAGATTGCAGGGTTTGCACCCACTGGAGGCCCACTCGGAGTGCGAAGCTGCTACACATGGCAGCATGGACACCCAGCACCGAGACCTCAAAGATCTTCTTAAGCTGGAACTCCAGTTTGCGATCCTGCAGATCCTTCAACTCCGTAGCACCCGTCACTGGAACGGTGGTCTTCTTAGTCACTGTCGATACCGCAGCATCGACCTTGGGAACTTTAAGGAGGTCCAGGAGCGGGTACAATTTATCCATAGCTCAACTGACCTTCAAGTCCAGAATGGGAGTGTCCCACTACCGAAACAGATCCATGACAGACATATGGAACGGGAAGGGCCTGGCCAGACCCATCAATCCCATCATTACCAGATCAAAGGTGCCTGACTGAATCCTCCGGAGGGACCTCAATCCCCAATTCTTCCAGAATTGGTGGGATAAGGGGTCCCAGCTCATCACAACGGAACAGCCGGACAACCTTGGGGTCATCATCGTCGACCGTAGCTGTGCTCCCTTGCGTAGCCGGCTGGAGTTGGTCATCCTGATCCGTGTCCCACCCCTGATCCAGAAGGTGGGGGGGGGGCGCGTCCCCATCCGAAGTAGTACTGTCCTCCGGACAGGCAAGAGACCGCAGGGGACGTTTGGCTCTTGACGGGTCTGCCGTCGCCCAGCCATGCTTCCGTGTCCCGGAGGCCCCCTTGCCTGCCCCTTCAGAACCTGGGGCCACCCGCGAGTGCTTGCCGCCGTGACGCTTCATCGGAACCACCGAAGTTCCCTTCCCCCCCCAAAATACAGGCCATGCAAACGCCGGTCTGAGACAGCTGTGCGCGCTGCCGCAAGCCAAGCAGGCCTCGCCACACAGCATGACCGTGAACTAAATTTAGCCCCGACCCCGTAACCAAGCACGCCGGAGAAAACACACAGCCGCGGGACGTGCCGGCGCGAACACAATGGCGAAGGGAAAGGAGAACGCCGGGGCGGTACCCAAAAAGAAAACTTACGATTCTTAGTGTTTGTTTTTTTGTGGGGTTTTTTTGGTTTTTTTTTTAAAACAAGGAAGCAGCTCCAATTGCCTTCACACTGGGGGTGAGTGATCTGGACCCCCCGGTATCACCCCCAGGCACTGTAGGTACAGGGTTCTCAACCCTCTGCTTTGCTGCCTCTGTTACCAGGGGGGATAGTCCCACCAGGACTTGCCAACCCCCTGGGAGGCTAAGGGGAAATCCTCTTCAGCCAATTCCACAGAAGAAGAAGAAGAAAAAGTTTAAAGTAAGCTGCCCCTTTTCCTATTTTTTTTTTTTTTTAAACTAACACACACCTCACAGACTCAGGGTTTTGCACCTCCACCATCTGCTAGAGACAGAAAGATACTGACAGACTCTAGGTGGCACCTCAGAGGAATAGGACAGAGTCCGCAAAGTCTTGTCTGTCTCCATCTGCTGGAGGGGAGACAAAACCCAGCTGTCCTGGGCTGATCCAGGTACGTACAGGGAACACACCATATAAATAACACACAAAACCTTCATGCCTTACAGGGGCGCCTAAGGCAAAGGATTGATGCGAGTGTGAGCAGATGCATACCCTGAATCACGGAAAACATTAAAACCCCAATGATAGTAGGTCTGGAACCTCCTGGGTACAGGAAGAGACAATCAAAAAACCCAACTGGGGCCAGAGAACTCCCTAGAAAGAAACTGCAGTCCACTGACATCCGAACAACAAAAGCCCAAGCAACACTTGGAAAATAATCAGCAATAACGGCAGGGCCTGAAACAGACCCTACGTGCCGAAGAATTGAACCTAGCTGGCCATGCAAGACAGCTTCAACTGTTTCAGGGGATAAACAGCAACCCCTGAACAAGGTTGCTAGCTCAACTCCCGAGCAGGGAGAAAGGTTAGGCCTGAAGCTCACTCTCACTGCACCTAGTCAAGGGCAGGGCTATCCATCCTGTCTACAGGATCAGGCAGGTGAGCAAGAAGGCACTTTGGGCAATCTAGTGAACAGAAAAATAAAAACCAGCTAAGGGCAGTATTGGCCAGAGCCTGGCTAAAATACAGGCAGAACATGGTGTATCTTTCCCTTAGCATATACCTAACATATACCATGAACAGCTTAGCTTTTCCTCCCCTTCCCCCCCCACCCCCCCAGATATTCCAACTGGAAGTCGGAGGAAGCGAGAACACAAGGAGGCAAATCGCTGGACTGCCAGGGTAAGCACAAGTCACTAGGTTCTATATCCAAACCCAAAGCAAATAACTCACTGCCGATTCTAGTAAGAAGTTACCCAAGATAGAGCCCTCAGTTGGCTTGGAACAGCTGAAACAGAGAGCGAATTCCCCAGAGAGGAAATCCAGAATCACAAAACTAAGAGACCGGAAGCCAGGGTGCTGCAAGTGCAAACCCCTGTCAAACAGGATTTCTTCACCAGCCAGAAACCCTAAGGGTACCAGGGGAGGGCCTAGAACAGATTGCCAAGCACCTGGCTTAGGTATTAATACCTCAGCCGTGCTTGCAAATACTTCCAAGGAAGCACGTGGTCTAAGTAATGAACAATCATTGCAAGACAGGGTTTTCTCTAAAATGGGGGAACTATAGCTTGCAAGCCACTGCAACCACCAGCAGCACCTCCGTTGCGGGGTTCCTCATCCCTCAACCATGTATATAGCGATAGGTTGAAAGGCATACTCGCCAATTAGATGGGCTAGAACCATCCTCACTGAGGTAGGGTCCAGCAAGCAAGAATAACTGGCCATAGCGGCCCATTGAGCTCAGCAGGTATCAAGGTGAATACCGGACAGGAGAAAATCTTTTAAGGTTTATCTGGGAGCTACTCTGGAAAGGCTCCCTCACGAAATAGATCTGCAGTGCCTTAGAACGACCTAAGAAGAGCGCTACCGCTTGACTAGCTCTCAGAGTTTGTGAGGAACAGAGAGCAACCGCCAGTCAGAAGCAGACACACCCTCCCAGGGAACAGAGAACAAGGCTCCTGCCCATGGAGACTAGTTCCTTTGAGTGTGAGGAGGATGAGCTCTCCTGCCCAGCAGGAATGGTATGATCTTCCATCTCTTCACTGTCTGACCCTCATCGATGCCAATCGATAGGTGAAATGACATGGAACTCCTACCAAGGTAGAACTCAGGAGAGTCCCCAGGCTCAGCAGCCTACACAGATCATCCACGGATTGCACTCAATCAGTCCTGTCAGCACCGGACAAAAGGTACAAAAACAGAAAGAGGACACAGATACTAAACAGCAGGTGCAGTATTTTTTTTTTGAAAAAGGGAAGAAAGTCACTGTGCAATGTGGCAGAGTCTAAGACCCATCATGCGGCTGGCAGACAGAGGAGAGGGGGAAAATCACACCCATTTGATCAAATCCCACCCATCACACCCATTTGATCACGTCATCACACCCATTTGATCAAATCCCTACCAAAATGCTTCTTCTTATCCCGGACACAATAGCAAAAACCCTAGCAGATATTATAAACTGCTCCTTATCACATGGCATCTACCCAGATGACCTAAAAACTGCCTCAATCAAGCCACTGCTAAAAAAACCAAATCTAAATGCATGTGATCCCAACAACTTCCACCCTATTTCCAACCTACCATTTATAGCTAAAATCATGGAAAAACTGGTAAACACCCAACTATCCAACTACCTAGAGGACCACAGTATTCTGTCCCCAAACCAATATGGTTTTCGCAAAGCCGCAAGCACCGAAACGCTACTAATTTCACTCATGGACTACCTACTCTCTGGTATTGATAAAGGCCAAGCATATTTACTAATCCTCCTTGACTTCTCGGCGGCCTTTGACACCGTCAACCACGCCCTTCTTCTAAAACAGCTGGCAAACATTGGTTTAACAGGTGCCACACTAAACTGGTTCAAAACATTTCTAGAAAACAGAGGATACAGAGTCAAAATTCATAATAAAGAATCCCAATACCACCCTTCTAATAGAGGAGTGCCGCAAGGATCATCACTTTCACCCACCCTTTTCAATGTCTACCTGCTACCACTCTGCCAACTACTTACAAAATTAAGCCTGAAACATTTCCTTTTTGCAGACGACGTACAGATCGTAATCCCTATAAAAGAATCAATCTCAAAAACAATGGAATACTGGGACAGTTGCCTATTAGAAATTAAACTTCTCCTCAACAGTCTAAACCTTGTACTCAATGCTTCGAAAACAGAATTCCTGCTCATATCACCGGAAAACAATAACACACTTCCTAAACCACCCACACTCCTTCAAACAACCCACGTAAGAGACTTAGGAGCCATCCTAGACAATCGTCACAACCTCAAAACATTCATTAACCAAACCACCAAAGATTGCTTCTACAAATTACATATCCTGAAAAGAATAAAACCGCTGTTTCACACTCAGGACTTCAGAACAATCTTGCAAGCAATAATCTTTTCCAAACTAGATTATTGCAACTCATTACTATTAGACCTCCCAGCTTCTTACACCAAACCTTTACAAATTGTTCAGAACTCTGCAGCCAGAGTCCTTACAAATTCCAGGAAAATTGACCACATTTCACCTATTCTCAAAAACCTCCATTGGCTTCCGATCCACTATAGAATCATGTACAAAACCATTAACATCATTTACAAAACTATCAACCAACACACGCAACTCGACCTACAAATACCACTTAAAAAATTCACCTCCGCCAGGCCTATCAGGGAACACTACAAAGAGTCACTCCAAATTCCAAAGGCCAAAACCTACCAACATAAATCCTTGAGTCTCAGAGCCTTCTCATCAGCAGGTCCAGCTCTCTGGAACTCGATCCCACCTGATTTTGAGACAAGAGCCATGCTCTTTAACATTTAGGAAAAGACTAAAAACTTGGCTTTTCAAAAAAGCATTTCCAAGCCTTGAATAAAACCTCCTCTCACTAGCACTAACTCGTATGCAATAATGGAATGTAAACACGAATCAACCAACCTCAAACCCTCTCTCACTAATTCCTGCTGAATATTTATCATACTATTACCATTCACAACTGTGTCATATTTATTCGTTTGATTACCTATGTACTGTTTCATAGTCTTATTTTTTCACTTGCTATTCTAATGTATCAATAGGCTGAAATGTAAATATTGTGCTGTTCAATTTCTCCCCTTCCATCCCAAGTTTATTTTCCTTGTTTTTTGTAACTTTCCCTCTCCCTTTTTCTGATTCACTGTATTTAAAGTTCAAGGTTCTTATTGAAAATATTGTTTTTTACGTTACGTTATGCTTTACACTCCTTGTTATTTGTAAACCGGGTTGATGTGATGCCTATCATGAAACTCGGTATAACAAAAACAATAAATAAATAAATAAATAAATAAATAAATAAAATGGGAAAAGAAATAAAACTACCATAAGGTAAAGGAAAGAAAACTGCTGCAGCTCTAGAAAAATCACTTACAAAGGCAGAGGTAGACAGCAAAGCTGAATACTGTGAGCACACGGCTCCCGTGACTACACAGCTCCACGGAAGAAAAAAAAAAAAAAGAAGAGACTGAGAGACACTGTGTAGGGGGGGCAGGTGAGGACTACAGCTGCACATGCTCAGTAGAGCATTTCTGAAGTTCTAGATTCTTTGAGATCAAAGTTCTGTGCCGGGCTCCATCAGATGGCAACACCCATGTGAAAGGACTACCATCCTGCTTGTCGTTGGAGAAATATAGTTCCTAATTATATTACTTACACTTCTTTTACTTGGAAAAAAGTAATCCAGGTATGATCTGTCCTTCAAAGAAGTCCTTATATACCTCCAATATTCACTAGAACTTTTGTCAGGAATACCAAGGATTTGGATCTAGATAGCTTAGCTCAAGCTATTGCTATCCATGAGGATTTCACTAAATTACCTCTGGACAATATATCTATCTGCATAGTAAATTAGAGGCCACTTTTGATCAAGTAGCTCCTGTTCATTCCCAAGCTTATAAAAATAATGATCAACTTTGGTATCATTCTGGATTTAAGACTTTGAAGAGAGATTAGGCAGCTTGAGAAGTTATAGTGTTCTAGTCACAATGTCCAGGTGGAGCTTAAAAACTTAAGGATCATATTAAATTTTATCTTGCAGCAATCAAACAGGTAAAAAAAATAAAAAAATAAAAAAATTATAAATCTATTCTCGCTAAAGCTAACAGACCCAAGCAGCTTGTCGGTCTTGTTTCTCTCATTTACTCATGGTGTCGGATCCTCGAGTGACTGCTGACATTCTTGCACAGGCCTTTGACAAAGAGAAAAGTCTATTTGTAGTGAATTCTCATTGTTATGCAACAAATTATTTATTTATTTTATTTCAAAACTCTTGTATACCGTCGTTAAGTTAGGTAACCATCACAACGGTTTACCTAGAGGCACGATAAAGTAAAATATGAGTGGTATAGATTTACAAGTTAAACATGTGCCATCAAAGTACGGTAACATTCCTGATTCCTTCAACTCCTCACAAGATAAACTAGTACCCGTAAGTAAAAACTCTAGTTTTTCAAAAACCTTAGTCGCTGGCTTACAGCTTATTTTTCAACAGATGAACTCTTCTTCCTCACTTTTAGATCCTACTCCTTTTAAATTTATCAAAAATCCTACCTTAGGCCTTCCACTCGAGACCTCCATCATGAATTCTAATTAAGCATATGCTTACTGTGAAAATGATTTAAAACAGCAGTGGGATGACCTTATCTTGAAAAAGCATCACATGGACCCAGATTTGCCCAGTAGTTATCAGCCTATTTCTAATTTATCCTCACTATCTAAGATTGAAAAACAGTTCAGATTCAGCTTTGCCCTTTCTTGGAACAGACTTTAGTTTTTCACGACTGAATCCAGCATGGAGGCATTTAAAACAGAGTCCTGGAGACCTGATGCTCCTGCAGTTACCCTCATCCACCATTCAAGGAGTGAATGTTTTGGTTTCTGTTTCAGATGCAATTGGAGGTTCTTGCATAATTTTATATACACAGCTTGAACTTGGCATCTCCATTCCATTAGCTCTGGTGAGTCATGAACTGAACTCTACTAATATGCCCACTAATGGACAAGCTCTGGAATACGTGAGTTTTGGTCCCAGAGCCTGTTAGTCCCCCTCCAGAACTTGGTGGAAATCAATGTAAGGGAACTGGTTGCTGAACATGCAGAGGTAACATTTAAAGATATTTGGAGAATTGTATCATGAACTGAAAACATCTTAGCTTGCAGAGTCAGCTGGCTTTGGTCCTTTACTGCTGCATGTGCAGTGTTGTCTGGACCATGGGCAGGCTTCCAACCCTATTTGCAAGTAGCTTGGGTACATCCCACTGGTCCCGAATCCATCTATCCACATGCTAGGAAATGAGAAATTACTACTTAGCCGATCATTCTATTTTCTTAAGGAGGATAGATGGATTCAGCTTCCTGCTCTTGGATGCCGAATGATTGTGTGATGGTCCTATCTGGCTACGTGTTCCAGGGATTACTGGTAAGTGTTCATCTAGAATGCATCCGTTCTTGCCAGAGTTCAGTGTTTCTTGTTAGTTAAGCACAACTGATGTGTTATGCATGCCAAAGTCTATCCACCATGTGTTGACAGTGCTAATGTGCGATGCTTCGAGGATTAATGCTTCTTTGACACAGTCACCAACAACCCCAGACAGTGATGTAGCTTGTAGTATTTAACGTCATGGCTTCAGTCTGCAATGATGGAGTTTTGGAGCAGTCTCTGCTCACCTCCTTACCTGGCAAGGCAAAGGACGCTGCACTGTAAAAAAGGATTTGCTGCAACTCTGAAGAAATTTACGCAGTTCCTCAAATTTTACTCACTCTGAAATACTGGGACTCTGGGGACATCAGTCCAAAGGGATACAGACTGTCGTTTAGCCCAAAGTACCAAGAGCAGCCATTGTGTCTGAACATAAGGGACATTATCTTGCTGCAGATACAACTTTTGAAACCAGTGATCATAGGTTTCTTTTTGCCAGACATGATGAGGAGGCAAGTGTATTTACTTTTTTCTGTCTTCTAACACTGAAAAGGGCTATTGTGGATGCTAGAGGCAGTGAGGTAAATTCTGAACTAAAAATATCAAAAAGTTTAAGACTTGAGAGGAAAAATAGCTGGAGAGAGAGTAGTCATCGGTACTTTGCTCAGACTAAAATTGAGGTGGTTCAGGAGATAGCTCTACGGAGCATGTGTGGGAATTCCTGCACAGGGGTTAAAAGCTCTCAGGTCGATCCAGTAAAGTGTGCTCCGTCGGAGCGCACTGTCACCCTGCTCTGGACGCGTGTTTTCCCTTACCCCTTATTCAGTAAGGGGAGGAAAACACGCGGCCCACCCGCGGCACCTAATAGCGCCCTCAACATGCAAATGCATGTTGATGGCCCTATTAGGTATTCCCGAGCGATCCAGTAAGTAAAATGTGCAGCCAAGCCGCACATTTTACTCTAAGAAATTAGCGCCGCCCAAAGGTCGGCGCTAGGGAAGTGCACAGAAAAGCAGTAAAAACTGCTTTTCTGTGCACCCTCCGACTTAATATCATAGCGATATTAAGTCGGAGGTCCCCAAAAGTAAAAAAAAGTAAAAAATAAAAAATAAAAAAATTTTGAATTCGGCCCGCGGCTGTCGGGCCGAAAACCGGACGCTCAATTTTGCCGGCGTCCGGTTTCCGAGCCCGTGGCTGTCAGCGGGCTCGAGAACCGACGCCGGCAAAATTGAGCGTCGGCTGTCAAACCCGCTGACAGCCGCCGCTCCAGGCCAAAAGGAGGCGCTAGGGACGCGCTAGTGTCCCTAGCGCCTCCTTTTCCTCGTTTGCACCGCGTCGCCTAATTTAAATACTGGATCGCGCGCACCGGCGAGGGGCCGGTGCGCGCGCCGGGAGAGCGGGCGTTAGTCCGCTCTCCCACGGACTTTACTGGATCGGGCTGTTAATTAGCTAGGAGAGACGAATCCTTTCAGTGCTGCTGGATGACAAAACACGTATCATGGCTAATTCAGCATCCTCTTGGATAGAAAAAAAAAAAATTAATTTCTACACAGGGAGGACAATTTTCAAAATCCATTCACCCATGTAAAGAAGAAATTACTACTTACCTGATAATGGAACATTTTTGTGGTGGTATTCCCATGGCAGAGTTAGGACGGGGAAGCAATACTGCACATAGTTTTCCATTTTCTAAACTGTGTGTGCCATTCTGGCGGGAAGAAGTAGGTGTAAATCTCTGCAGGTACTTTTTCTTTGGGTAATTCTTAAAAGGGAAAGTATGTGGGTACTTTCCCTTTGAGAATTGGTACAAAACACATATGTAAAATTATCTGGACTTTGCACCTGTGGGTAGAGTTTTGAAAATTGCCTCCTAATAGAAAAGCAAACATAATGAGAAATTACTACTTACCTGATAATTTCCTTTTCCTTAAGGTGGATAGATGGATTCAGGACCAGTGGATTATGCACCTTTACCAGCAGATGGAAACTGAGCAAACTGACATCCCAGTACATATAGTCCTGCAGTGGCATCAGCCTGCCAATATTGTCTTCAAAAGCAACTGTGGACAGACTAGCAAAAATTTGATTAAAAACAGACAAGCATTTATATACGCCACCAACAAGACACACTGAACTAAGGCAAAAACGGATGCATACTAGTCTAGAGACTGGATGAACACTTACCAGTAATCCCCTGGAACACGCAGCCACACAGGAAGATCATCACACAATCATTCGGCATCCAAGAGCGGGAAGCTGAATCCATCTATCCACCTTAAGGAAAAGGAAATTATCAGGTAAGTAGTAATTTCTCATTTCTTAGCATGTGGATAGCTGGATTCAGGACCAGTGGGGATGTACCCAAGCTACTCCCGAATAGCGTTGCGGGTTGCCCACGGTCCAATCAATACCGCACGTGCCTCTGTATCGCTCCATGGTGAGACCGCACCTTGAATACTGTGTACAATTCTGGTCGCCGAATCTCAAAAAAGATATAATTGCGATGGAGAAGGTACAGAGAAGGGCTACCAAAATGATAAGGGGAATGGGACAGCTTCCCTATGAGGAAAGACTAAAGAGGTTAGGACTTTTCAGCTTGGAGAAGAGATGGCTGAGGGGGGGGGATATGATAGAGGTGTTTAAAATCATGAAAGGTATAGAACGGGTAGATGTGAATCGGTTTACTCTTTCGGATAATAGAAAGACTAGGGGGCACTCCATGAAGTTAGCATGTGGCACATTTAAAACTAATTGGAGAAAGTTCTTTTTCACTCAATGCACAATTAAACTCTGGAAATTGTTGCCAGTGGGTGTGGTTAGTGCAGTTAGTATAGCTGTGTTATGAAAAGGATTGGATAAGTTCTTGGAGGAGAAGTCCATTACCTGCTATTAATTAAGTTGACTTAGAAAATAGCCACTGCTATTACTAGCAACAGTAGCATGGAATAGACTTAGTTTTTGGGTACTTGCCATGTTCTTATGGCCTGGATTGGCCACTGTTGGAAACAGGATGCTGGGCTTGATGGACCCTTGGTCTGACCCAGTATGGCATATTCTTATGTCCTCCTGGGCCTGCACATTCAGCATCAGATAAGGTGGTAAGCAGGACCATGTCACAGCTCGGCAAATGTTGACGGGAGACAACAATCTAACCTGTGCTCATAACTCTGCCTGAGCCATAGTGGAATTAGCCCTAACCTGAGTAGTCAACGGCTTTTCATCATCCACATATGCGGCAGTGACCACCTCCTTCATCCTGCGAGCTATTGTAGCCCGCGAAGCTGGTTCGCCCTGTTTTCCTCTACCATGAAGGACAAACAGATGATCCAGATATGTCTCTTGACATCCAACAGACTCAGTTGATATTCTGCATCTCTTTCCTTATCCAAGGACAGCAAGTAAACTGATTCAAGTGAAAATTGAGACCACTTTAGGCAAGAATGAAGAAACAGTACGTAGCTGTATCGCTCCTGGAGTCACCTGAAGGAACGGCTCCCAGTAAGACAAGGCCTACAGCTCGGAAATTTGACACACAGAACATATCGCCACCAAAAACATTGTTTTTAAGGTCAATAACTGCAAGGAAAGGCTACGCAGCGGTCAAAAACGTAGGTTCGGCCAAGAAATCCAACACCAGGTTAAGACTCCACAAAGGAACCAGTAACTGCAAGAGCCACAACCTGTACCTTCAAGGAATTAAGACAGCCCTTTATTTAACCCATCCTGAAAAATGTTCAAAATGAGCGGGATCTTAATTGAATGAAGAATACCTCAATCCTCATACCACATCTCAAATACTCACCAAACCCACACATAAGCTAAAGCAGTGGAGAACTTTTGAGCTTGTAGCATGGTGGCAAATACCACAGAAGAATATCCAAGCTTCAACAAGCGAGCCCTCCATGGGCCAAACCATAAGACAAAACGGAGTCGGATCTTCGTGAAGGACAGGCCCCTGCTACAACAGATTCGTGTGTGGTGAAAGACGAAGGGGGTCTCTTCCAGGTGTCTTCACATATCTGCTTATCATGGTCTTCTGGGCCAATACTGTGCCGCCAGGAACACTACCACCCTGTGACATTGGATCCTTCGAACTATTCTGCCCAACTTGAGCCACGGGGGGGAAAAGCATACAGCAGCTTGTCTTCCATCCAGACCTGCATGAGAACATTGATAACCAAGGACTTCAAATCTCTCCTGCGACTGAATAATCGAGGAGCCTTTGCATTGCAAGAAGTCACCAGCAGGTCTAGAAATGGAAGGCCCCAGCAATCCATTAACAGCTGGAATGCCTCGACTGACAATACCCATCCTCCTGGGTCCAGACTCTCTGCTGAGAAAATCTGCTCTTACATTGTCTTTTTCTGCAATGTGTGCCGCCAAAATTACCTGAAGATGCATTTCCGCCCATTCCATAAGTTGGTCTATCTCCTACAATACCTGCTAGCTCTTGGTTCCTCCCTGCCGATTGATGTAAGCCACCGTCGTTGTGTTGTCCGACATTATTCGGACCACTCAACCCTGCAGTCTGCTGCTGAACTGCAAGCATGCCAGCTGGACCGTCCAAGCTTCCAGCCGATTGATGTTCCAGAGAGACTCCTCTGGATTCCAGCATCCTTGTGCCGTTATTTCCTGACAGTGAGCTTCTCAACCTTGGAGTCTCGCATCAGTTGTGAGTACTAACCAATCTGGCAATGTCAGGGTAATTCCTTGTCTCAGATGATTCGCTTGCTACCACCACTGGAGTTGAGAGCAGACTTCCATCAGCAGGTGAAGCCGAATCAAATAGTCTTGAGACTGTGGATTTCCAACAAGACAGCAGGGAGCGCCAAAGTGGATGCATATGTGCCCTTGCCCATGGCACCACTTCCAGGGTTGCCACCATACTGAGTACCTGTAGATAGGAGCACACTGTCAGGCATATAGTGTTCATCAACAGATGCACCTGCACCATCAACTTCTAAATACGAGCTTCCAGCAGGAAAACCCTGCTCTGCTTCATGTCAAATCTAACACTGAGATAGTCTAGCAACTGAGAAGGCTGAAGAACCGCTCTTGGACAGATTCACTACCCAGGTGAGATCCTGCAACAGGGAATCACCTTGCGGGACACTAGGCAGCTCTCTTCCAGAGACTTGGCCCGAATCAGCCAGACATTCAAATACTGATGTACCAGCATCCCATCCTCTCTGAACTCTGCTGCTACCACCACCATAACCTTGGAAAAGGTTCTGGGTGCGATGGCCAGACCAAAAAGCAGTGCCCGAAACTGATAATGGGATCCCAAAACAGCACACATCCCTCTCGTATCACCTCCAGGACCTACTGGTCCGATGTGATTTCAACCCACCTCTGATACGAGAGAGAGGCACGCCCCCTATTTCCTCTTCCGGAGGGGGTGGCAAGCCTTCATTGGGAGGTCCAGCTGGACCTCCCTGGGATGAAAAGACAGACCTACTGAAAGGTTGAGTCCTCTGAAAGGTCACTCCTCTGTAGGGTCAAAAACACTTGGATTCCCTGGCACAACCTCTCGTGCGACGTCTGCTTCTTATCCTCCGGCAACCAAGGATTTGCCCCACTTACAAGCCAGTTTCTTCAACTCACTCCCAAACAAGAGCGAGCCTTTAAAGGGCAATTTTGTAAGGTTAGCCTTGGAGGTCGCATTGGCCGACCAATTTCTCAGCCATGATGAACACCTGGCCACTATGTCTGAAATTACCCCTCTGGCTGAGATACGGACCAAATCGCAGCCCACATCTGACAAAAAGTTGGCTGTTGGCTCCCTAACTGCCCAGGTATTCACTCCAGATTCATCGACCTCCTGAGAGAGGTCAAAACAAGAGAAGCCACCAGGGAACAGCAAGAAGCTATCTGCAAGGTCATTGCCACTGTTTCACATGCTTGCTTAAGGATGGCCTCAATCCTTCTATCATGCACATCCTTCAAGGCCACGCCTCCCTCCATCGGGGACAGTCATCCGCTTGGAGTCGGCACAGACAAGCAAATGCTCTCTCACTACTGGATCCAGAGGGTACAGGCCTTCCAAACCCGACCCCCTTTGAAATTAGCCTCTGGGGCACCCCACTAAAGAACAATTCTTGAATGGCCTCCATAAACAGGGAAAAAACAAGAGGCTTTAAGCAAAAAAACAAAATGGGATTTTTTTTCTTTGGCTCTGACAAGGAATCTGCCTCAGTACTCCCAGCACCTTCAATGTCTGGGAAATCAAGCCGCTAGCTCATCTCTATGAAAGAACTTCAACATAGACTATACAATTCCAGTTCCGAAGCAATTTCCCCATCCTCCAGAGAGTGAGGATCGGCCTCATCATCCGTGTCTGGATTCCTATCGGGAGGACCTATTGCCAATCTAGGTGTACTTCGGTGCTTAACAGTAGTACTGGGCAAGAGGTCACCACCTGCTACTGATCTGTCAGGATTGGAATAGACTGAGGACTACGCCTAAAGAAAGGATTGCAATCCTTGAAAAAAATTCTACCCAAGAAAAGGCAGAAGGAATCATGCCAAAACCAAAAGGCACCTGTGCTATGCCCACTGAGCTACCTTCCTCTGTCGACCCTCCTGACATGTCTTTACCCAGGCAGTCAGGTTGGGAAGAACCAGGCTTAGTAAAATCAGGGAAAGATAATTCTCCCTGAGCCTCTAAGCAGAGCTGGCACAAGTTAGAGTGCACACAAGGTTGAGATGGCTGAACAACAGCTAGCACAGAGGAAAAGGTGCTTAGGTTTCTTAGCCACAGGTGCCATCAGTCTGTCAGTACGCGTAACAGGCGATTGAAGGAGTCCGTCCAGCTGAATTCACACTAAAATATATATGTGGCCAAAATTTAGGCATCCCAAGGCTAGGCGCACTTCCGCCCTTCCAAACTTAAGGACACAACCAATGTGGTCCTAATTGTGCACACAACCAAGTGTGTGCCTAACACGGAAGCCGCTATCACCTGGATGCCCAAGCAGGTGTTTGAGTAAGCGCCCAAAAACTAAGGGGCACAACCTGAATGCATACCCAGACACATTTGCATGCACAGATGGTCCTGAAGAGGGCAGCCTAATGCGCAGGAAAAGGCATGCAAAAACATCGCCGCGGCCTACCATGTGGTGCACAGAGAAAAGCCTAACAGTGGAGCCTAGTCCACACGGGCTGCTTAATCCGCCAGGCTGCCCATGTCCCTTGATTCTCGCCCCTGAGGGAGGTTAACGTTGGAACGATGCACTGAGCACAGAGACCAGAGGAAGGGGGAAAGCCTTACAAACAAACCTTCTTCTTTGTCTTTGTCTTTTTTTTTCTTTTAAGCCTTACCTGAGCTCGGCCTTTCCCGGCCGAGTACAAAGACTGTCTCCGGCTGCGGGGGGAGAGGGCATATACCATCACTGCCACGCTCTGCTTCCTGTACCCGCTGCCTTTCAGCTGTTTTAACAGCTAAGTCCACGCCAGCTGAGAAAACCAGCTACCTGATCAAGGCACTCATTTGAGGGACCATGAAAATCACCTCAGGAATTCTCAACTGGGGAAGGGACCATTTAGTATCACCGCTGGAGGGCGGGACGAATTATATTTCCTTTTATTTCTCCTTCTAAAACGTGAAAATTCCCAGTAGGGAGATGTACGTCCACCATCTGCTGGAGATGGAGAATACTGGTGGGCTGATGTCACTGCAGGAATATATATATTGTGATGTCAGCTTTGCTCCGTCTCCATCTGCTGCTAGATGTGCATAACCCACTTGTTCTAGATTCATCTGACTAGAAGCTAAGAAATATTAAAATAACTCCACATTTATCACTCACCTATATTTTGAAAAGAAAATCTTACCTCAGTAGAGCTGCTGATTTCAATAGCTGTGGTCAAGTTGGTATTCATAAATAGATGCATTTCCTTAAGGGTTTTATTCTGCAGGCAAAGCATTAAAGCGCACATTTTAGAAACAAATAGTGCAAACAAGTACATACTAAATTCTGAGGTTAGATGCATGAGGAAGCTTTGGTAACTTGTCAGTTACCACAATACATCATACATTTACTGTTAAAAAGACAGAACCATCAGCTGACCAGAACTTCACAAAATGTGTCCCTCGCTTTGGAATCACAGACCTACCAATGCCTCCCTTTTACCACTTCAAACTTCTGCTGTGTCCCTCCCAGCACCAATACATCCTTTGCCCTGCATTTCTGCCATTGCCTCTCTCCAACAGCAGCTCTCTTCCTCTGCCAGCACCATGTGGTTCACAATATAAAAACAATCACTTGGCAATAGATGAGAGGATAAGAAATGCTGAAAAAGGAAGGAGAGAAGGCATGAACAGAGACTGGAGAGTAGGAAGAGAAGTTGAGAATAGACAGGCTGTCATTTTACACATCTATCTAGTTTGCCCATCCACACCAACTATTCAACTTTACAATGCCTACCACTTCCTTAGAGATCCTATGTTTGGGAAGGAGAAAGAAAACACTTCAGAGAACAGACATTTTTGGGAGAGTGACTGCAGTAAGAGATAGAAGAAAATGTTTTACACATAGACAATGAGAAAGAACATGATAAAGAATGAATTTGGGGAAAGAAAAATCAAGAAAAGGTTAGAAAACCTTTTTTTTTTTTCTAAATATAAGCTAATTCTCACAGAAGAGTTCTGTGAGTAAAGTAATGCTTTACCCACAGAAATGGCCCCAACTGTACAACCAATATGTATGTACTTAAGTGCATAGGGGAGAGGCATTCCACAGGGTGCAGTCTGAGAAGGGTTAGTTCTCACCAGGTTACTTTTAGATTTTAAGTATGCATGTAAATTCTCTCAGAAATAAAACTGCATGCACCAAACAGGCATAATTGTGTGCATGTAGTTTTGTGGAGACAATTTTCCAAGCAGACCTATGTACATAAGTCCACTTTGAAAATTTGTGTAAATAATGCGCAATGTTATGACTGCCCCTAAAAGGTTCTCAGCAAAAACTGGCATGTTGTGTAGAAACATGACAGGAAAAACTACTTATTTTAAATACCTTCATTTTTGTCTGAAAAAGCATCCTAGCTGCTATTTTGTAAGACTTAACTAGTTTACATTTCCTTTGCTTGCCAATTTTCTTCACAACACTAAACAAGTACATTCTTGCAGAGACCCCTAAATCTCCACGAGATCTCCCTAGCTCAGGCTTTGAGTAGGAAATGAGGAAGGGAGCATACCATTCCTAACCAGCACCTCTTCCAAGAATGCCGAGAGTAGGAACTTGCTTAGATTCTACAGGAAGAGAAGAGTTCTAGTTGTGTCTTCCAATTTCAGGCTCCACAACCAGATATCTGGGAGGAGGGAAAGAGACTTATCCCTAGTCTAGTATCCAACCAGTCTGGAAAAGTGTTTCAGCGTTATCAGAGCAGCTTTTCAGTGAATTATATTTGGAAGTGGATTGTGGATTTCTGGTCCTATCTCTTTGAGGATTCTCTCCCCCTGCCCACCCCAGCCTAGAGGTGGTCAGGAAAAAGGGCTGTGGTTCCTATCCTACAACAAATGGAGGGCCAGCAGTTGCTTGCTACAGAGAAGAGTTGGGGAAGATTTTAATTCCTTTTGCTGGAGGAATTTTTGTCCACTATTCTTTCTCTGGTTAAGAGGTTTAGGATTTTGTCAGTTGCTGCATGTGGGACAGTCTACTGGAGAGGTCCCAGGAAACATCATAGAAGAACAGGAGACTCAGATACCCTATTAGGAGCCTGGCTTCCACTCCCTGGATGGTTTTTTTTCCCCCCCCTAGAGCCTGCCACCTTGAGGGGCACTCACTCTGAGGAACAGGACTGAAACAGCTACATTTGGATTTGTTTTTCAAAATTAAATGAGAGGTCGTCAGATGATTTGTTTCAGTAAAGTTCCATTCAAGTGGCCAGCATACCGTAGTAAAGACTTGGCAGCCAGTTCAAACAGTGAGTACACAGAGAAATATTCCCCCTTACACATTGGGCCCTGGAGGTTCAGCCTCTCTCCTAAATCTAGAATCCATGCCCTGGGGCTGTTGAGACTGTAAGAGGACTAAGTCCTGGGACCAAGTGTGCTCCCTGCACCCAATTTTAGCTGGATTACCCAAAGCATGGGGGCTACATTCTTGATTACCAGAGCTCAGATGAAATAACTGGAAGAGATTACAGCAGAAATGTTAAGAGCATCTTGCAGTCAAGGAAAATTGTTTCAGCAATGTAAAATGGGACAAGATGGGGCTGGCTCCATGGCTCAACTGGATCTGGATCCACCATTTGTTAAGGACAATCAAGCCTGGGGCACTTAGCAGCAGTGATGTGCTCAGGCCTGGAGAGGGAGGCAAGATACTGTAGTCACCTATGCTGGCCCAAGAGTGATGCCAAGGATACATGGCAGCAGAGACCAGAGGAGATTAAACAGGAGTAAAAATAAGATTAAAAAAACAGAAAAGCAAGTTTGCTTACCATGAATGGTGTTTTCCCTAGATAACAATGATGATTTAGCCATGCGTCCCCTCCCACCTCCCTGGACAGTCATACACTACCGTTGCATATCTGCTTAATAATCAACTGAGAGGAACGCTCATTACGCGTGGGAAGTAGGCACACAGCCGCAGATAAAGAGACTTCTTGAGCTTAGAGAAAAAGCTCCGCCCTGTGATGACTGATTTAGCCATGACATCTGGGTGACATCATTCAGTTGTCACAGGGCAGAGCTCTCTCTCTAAGCTCAGGAAGTCTTTTCATCTGCGGCTGTGCGGCAAATTCCCATGTGTAATAAGCGTTCCTCTCAGTTGATTACTAAGCAGATATGCATCGGTAGTGTATGACTGTCCAGGGAGGTGGGAAGGGATGCATGGCTAAATCATCATTGTTATCTAGGGAAAGCACCATTTATGGTAAGCAAACTTGCTTTTTCCATCGATAAGCAGGCTTATTTAGCCATGCTGTCTGGGAGTCCCAAGCTGAAGGTTGCTTGCTATAGTATAACATTTGTGGATGTTGTAAGCAACCTAAGATTTGTGGACAGCCATTATTTCCGTTGGACGTGATGCAACACCACTAATCCCACTGCACTGTCCGCTGCTGATTGTTGGTCGAGACAGTAATGGGAAGTGAAAGTGTGTACTGATGACTGTCGCTGCTTTGCAGATTTCTTGAACTGAATTTTATGTAAGTGTGCCAATGAAGTTGCTGTTGCTCTAGCATGATGTGCTTTAATTGGATCCTTGAGCACTAGGGAATCTTAGCAGAATTGGATGCATTGTGTTATCCAGTTTGACAGTGTCTTTTTTTTTTTTTTTTTTTTTTAACTGCTTTTCCCGGGGTATTCAGGTTGAAGGAGATGAAAAGTTGTGAGGTACGTCTGACTGTTTGAGCTCTCTGTTTGTAATATGCAAGGGCTCTCTTGCAGTCTATGGGTATAGCTCTCTTTCCCTTTTATTCGTGTGAAGTTTAGGGAAAAAGGTTGGTAATGAAATTGGTTTAACTGAAAAGCTGAAACCACTTTTGGTAAAAAGGACAGGAGAGTCCATAGTAGGACCCTGTCGTGATGGAATTGAAGATATGGATAATTACATTACCAGACTTCACTTATTCTCCTGGCAGAGGTGACTGCTACCAGGAAGAGTACCTTCCAAGTGATGTGTTTTAAAGAAGAGAACTCCATAGGTTCAAAGGGAGCCCTCATTAGACTATCAAGGACAATATTCACGTGAAGTCATCAATGCTCCGTTGGACACAACAATTAGAATCTCTCTTCAATTTGAAGGAGTAGTTCTTTCTTGTGGACGGTTTCCTGGCTGCTATTAACAGTTCCATGATTTGTGGTGACAGTTGGATATGGCCTAATACCGCCTGCTCAATCTCCATGCTGTTAGTTGAAGAGAGGAGTGCATCCAATGAATGAGCATTCCCCCCTCTCCTGGGTTAGAATTCTTGTGCTGTTTCCTAGAAACCTTGGAGGTTGAGTCAAGAATTGTATTAGATAGGCAAACCACGGTTGTCTCGGCCATGCCGGAGCTATATGTAGATTTCTGCCTTGTCCTACATACATTTCTGCATTGTTCTAGATAAGAGCAGAATTGGAGGATAGGCATAGAATAGGTCTTCTGTTCAAGGGATTAGAAATGCATCCTGGGATATTCTGCAATTGCTTTCTATTTTCAGTTTTTAGTAGAATTCCCACCTTTTTCTAAAAACTTAGAATAAATTAGGTCCTCTGGGGGAGATGATGGTTGAGCAAGTTCTTCTGGAGGATCCAAAGGGATGCCCATTGAGTCCTCCAGGAAAGAAGGTGGGGACTTATCAGTTAATTTAAATATGAATATTATTGGCAAGACTGGAGGGCTGTTGGAGGCCTGCGGGTTAATACTCAGCTTTGAAGGTGAAGGAGCGTGGTCAGAGATGTGACCTGCTTCTGACTGAAGTGAGGAAGTAGGGGTCTCCGTCTCCTGCTGAGCAGGTAGATCACCAAAAAAGTACTTCAAAATGGAAGTTATTTGTATCAGTGTTTCAACCGCCGCTGATCTGTAATGAAGGTTGACAGGCGACAGAGACCTTTCCAACGAGGACGCAGAGCTAGTAGATCGATGAGATGTGGATCTGTGTCACTGAGAGAAAGGTATTGCTGTTTTTAAGATGTTTTCTCTTGGTGCAGTAGATCTAGGCGCTGGAGGTTCCAATAGTTGTATTTTTGGCGTGTCCAGTAAGAATTCTTGTAAAGAAGGGGAGCGGTGACATTGGGTCAGTAAGTGTTCCCCTTCGAACTGACTAGATTCTGGTGAAGTGGCCAGCTCCACTGGTGATTAGTCTTCCATTTCCTGATCAGACAACTGTGAGAAGGGATTGTGAGATGGCAATTTCACCATATCTCCCAATGGTGACAGATCTGGTTGTACAATAAAGCTTGAAAATGCTTCAGTGTTCAAAGAGACTCCGTTGCCTGATGAGGGACTAGGAGAAATCTTGGCACATTTGGAAGCATGGTCCCCTCAGTAAGCACACTGCAGTGTTAGATACTGAGGAGATAGAACTGATCAACACAACTCACATGAAGCTGGAGAAACCTTCAACAATTACATTAGAAGGTATCTGGACAGTGATTACTATTCTTGAGAAATCCATATCTAAATTAACAAATGTTACAATGCAGATGAATGAGAGGGGTAGTGAAAAATGAGAAAACTCTTGAAAGGCAGAATGAGCAATTGGTTGAATTTGAACAGAAACTCTCAATTGCAAAAAGTGCAAGCTAATATAGTACAGGGAGGGGCGATACAAGCAAAAAAATATGGAGAGATTAGAAAATGAGTCTAAATATCTAAACCTGAGAGTGATTAATTTCCCTTTGGTTAGGTTTATATCATTGCAAGACCAATTTAAGAAAGACATGAATGACGTGTTTAAAAGACTTTGGGCTCCCCCCCAGTTAAGGTATATTATATCAATTCAACTACTTTGAGGAACAAACATTTCCCTTAAATATATCTAATATACTTGAGACAACTACAGATGACAGTAGAAAAGAAAGAAAGGAACTGTTTTGGTAAAGTTTGTATTTCCCTCTGATAGGGATACTGTTCTCAGACTATTTCTTCGAAATAGAACTGAAAAATGTTATAACCATCAAATCTGGATTTTTCCAGATACAGCAAAAGTGACACAATTTAGAAGGAAACAGTTTCTGGAGATGAAATCACTAGCAGATCAAGTAGATGCACAAATGGTAGGAGCCAGAAGAAAGAAGAAAAGTCAGGATCTTATGCTCAGTCTCCAGCAGCAGATGGAGGATCAATGCAGACATCCCCAGGACTGAAGACCTCACATCCAGATCGAGCAAGACACTCTTCCTCGCTCGGATCTAAATCGAACGCATGCAGCGGTGCCTAAATAACATCGGCGTACAACTCAGCGCCGAAGGCACCTGCGGAGCACATCACTCTGAACACATCGGGGCGTCGAAGACTAAGAGGTCGAAACAGCCTACTCAGCAAACAGTCTGAGAAATCTAACCAGTAAGTTAGATTTCTCCGACTGTTTGCGGAGTTCATATTCAACCAATTGCTCATTCTGCCTTTTCAAGAGTTCGCAGTTTTCACTACCCTCTCATTCATCTGCATTGTAACATTTGTTAATTTAGATATGGATTTCTCAAGAATAGTAATTGCTGTCCAGATACCTTCTAATGTAATTGTTGAAGGTTTCTCCAGCTTCATGTGAGTTATGTTGATCAGTTCTATCTCCTCAGTATCTAACACTGCAGTGTGTTTACCGAGGGGACAATCCACTTTTCCCTTCAAAGGCAGTTCTTTTCCTAATTCTGCTTTCCCATTCTTTTCTCCGGTTTCCAGAGGTAAAATACTTAAATTTCCAGAAGGTCCAACCATTTTATCAATGTTTTTATAAGATAAACTTTCTTGTAAAGAAGCCTGGAAGGGAGGGGATGGGGTTGCTGGTGCTCCCGGGCTTAATGACAATGGTGAAGCATGTAAGTCCAGCCTTGGCTCATCTGCTGGGCTTGCAGCACTTCCCTCGGGAGGTTTCTTATTAGCTGGGCTGAAAAAAAAGTCTCGATTTTTCCCTGGGCTGGGCTTGCCAAGGGAGAGGAAGCTGCCAACTCCCTTAACTTGCCCTTCCTTGAAATAATGGTCTTTATGCAATTACCGAGACATTTTCAGCTACTTTCACATTAACTGTTTTTGTTTTTTTTATTATTGAGGAGAAAGTAGAGAGAATAGCCCCACACATCCATGCAAAGCACGGAAAATACAAAACTTAGGAGAATGCTTGATACGCGCAGGAAGTAGCTGCGCAGCCGCAGACAAAAAGACTTTGAGCTTAGAGAGAAAGCTCCGCTTTGAGACAATCAGATGACATCACCCAGACAACATGGCTAAATAACCCTTTTATCAACGGAAAAAATTCTAATAGCAAATGGAATATATAACTAATTTTACTGAAAGAGCAAAAAAGGATACCAAAGATAATAGACAAATCTGAAAATGGAAACAGTCGTCACTCTGAAAATGAAGGCAAAAAGAAAGCATCCCTTCTTCAAAAAGACACACAGGCACAATAAAAGAAAAAAAATGGAGGGGAAAAAAGGTGAATGGTAACCATTTACAGCTTTTTGCATATCCACTGAAAGTTATAATTACTGAAGGTATACCTTACAAGCTTTAATAATGGTTATTTTGTCTTATTAAATTATATTATGATTTTACTACAGAAGTTAAGATGTGCTGCATTAAAAAGTTTAATTTGTGACTCTTACACAGACATGAGAAACATGATTGTTCTAAAACTTACAAGATTGAAAGTGTCCATTAATGACACTAAATATAATCTAGTCATGCTAATAGTGGCCTCCTTTGCACCAAATTATCATCCTCACTCAAAGTGGATACCACACATATATGGTCCCCCATAAATAACACATATTACATTAAGACACTGCTCTTCCATAATAGAGCTTTAGAAAAGAAAAGTTAAGCAGCAATACCATACCACAATATTTAAGTTTTGTCGAAGCATAGCATTTTGAAAATGTAGCGCATCTACTTCTTTCTGAAGAAACATTTTCTCAATCTCTAATTTCCGAGACATCTCCTTCTCCGCACTCAGAGCAAGTGCCAGTGCTTTATTATTATGTTTCAAAGAGATCTTAAAACTTGCAGAGTTATCTGGAAGAAAGAAAAACAGGAAATACATATTTGGGTATAAATTTCTGAATCTTCTCCTTCCCATCCAAGCACCACCACAAGAAGTAAAAATAGCAATTATTTGGATACTAGCTTTTATTCATCATTACTCTCAGTGTTTTCTTTTCACAGTGGTTGTGTAAGAAATGGAAAACTTACCTGATAATTTTGTTTTCCTTAGTGTAGACTGATAACTGAGGACCAGTTGGTTTATGCTCCCTTGCCAGCAGATAGAGATGAAGCAAGCTGACATCACAGTATATATACTCCTGCAGTGACACCAGTCTGCCAGTATTCTTTCAAAAGCAACTGTGGACAGACTAGCAAAAAACATGATTAAAAACAGATCATCAGAACTGTACTCAACTAACCATAAACACTGAACTCGCATAAGATTCTAGGTACCCAAACTAGGGACTGGATGAACACTAACCAGTACCCCTTGGTTCCCAGTGCCCCAAAGGATGACTGACACACTCATGCAGCAGCCGAGGGCAGGAAACTAGGTCCATCTGTCTACACTAAGGAAAATAAAATCATCAGGGAAGTAATTTCTCCATTTCCTAGCATGTAGACAGAGACATAGGACCAGTGGGATGTACCAAAGCTACTCCCCAACAGGATGGGAAGCTGCCTGCAGTCCAGTCAACACTGCACATGCAAAGGCTGCATCCTTCAGGGCCTGTACATCCAGGCGATAAAAATCTGGAAAAAGTGTGTAAGGAGGACCACGTCACAGCTCTGCAGATATCGACAGGAGGAGACAACAGACTAACCTCCACCTATGACACTGCTTGAGTCATAGTGGAATAAGCCCTAACCTGAGTAGGTAACAACTTTCCAGCATCCACATACGCAGCCGTGACCACCTCCTTAATCCAACAACCTATGGTAGCCTGCGAAGCCAGAGCGCCCTACTCACTCCTGCCATGGAGAACAAATAGGCGATCCATCTTTCGAAAAAACTCAGTGTCCTCCAGATACCACAGCAAGACGCTTAACATCCAAAGGAGCGCAAAAGGCGAAACTCCTCCGCAACCCTGCCCTTATCTAGGAATGGCAAAGAGATGGACTGATTCAAATCAAAGTCCGAGACTACCTTGGGCAAGAAGGATGGAACAGTATGCAGTTGTAGCACCCCCGGAGGCACCCAAAGGAAAGGTTCCTGGCAAAACGAGGCCTGCAGAACATATAGCCACCAGGAACACAGTCTTCAAAGTCAACAACCGTAAGGAAAAGCTACGCAGTGATCGGAATACAAGGTCTACCAAAAGTCCAACACCAAGGACTCCACAATGGAACTGGTGCCCTCAAGGGAGGCCTAAGGTGCTTCATGCCCTTCAAAAAAAAAAAAAAAAAGGGCCACGTCAGGATAAGAGAAGGAAACACCATTCACCAGGCCTCAAACAGGCAAGGGCCAAGCCTTTATTCAATCTGTCCTGCAAAAAATCCAGAATGAAAGGGATCTTAACTGAATGAGGAAGAACACCCCGCTCCTCACATCAGGCAGCAAAAACTCTCAAAACCCACACATAAGCCAAGGAAGTGGAGAACTTGCAAGCGCAATCACTAAAGAGGAATAACCACGCTTTAACAGGCGAGTCCTCTCAAGGGCCAAACCGTAAGACAGAATCAAGTCGGATCCTCGTAAAGAACTGGTCCCTGCTGCAGCAGATCTATGTGCGATGGAAGATGAATGTGAGCCTCCACCAGCAGTCGCAAATCCACAAACCATGGACACCTGGGCGAGTCCAGCACCACCAGGAATACTAGACCCCTGTAGCCTTCGATCCTGCCCAGCAAGAGACACAGAGAAAAGGCATAAAGCAATCTGTCTTCCAGCCAGACCTGTACAAGAGCATCTTTTCCTATCGACTTCTCTCCTGCAACTGCAGAAGTGAGGAACCTTTGCTTTTCGAGAAGTCTCCAGTAGGTCTAGGAATGAAAGGCCCCAGCAATCCACAATCGGCTGAAATACTTCGGCTGACAACACCACTCTCCTGGGTCTACACACTCCCTGCTGAGAAAGTCCGCTCTTACATTGTCTTTTCCTGCAATGGGAGAAGCCGAGATCATCTGCAGATGACCTTCTGCCTATTCCATCAGCTGGTCTATTTCCTTTGACACTTCCTGGCTCGTTTGCTCCCTAGCGATTGATATAGGCTGTCGTCGCATTTTCAGACATCACGTGAACCACTTGATTCTGCAGCCTGTGGCTGAACTGCCCGGGCCTCCAGGCAATTGATGTTCCAGCGGGACTCTTCGGCATTCCAGTACCCCTGGGCTGTTAACTTCAGTGAGCCCCCCCCCCCCCCCAACAGTAGAGTCTTACATCTGTCGTACCAACCAGGCCAGAGAGAACAAGGGAACTCCCTTTCTCAGATGATCCTCCTGCAATCACCAGTGGACGTAGGAGCAGATTTCCATTGGCAAGTGAAGTCAAACCACATAATAAGACTGTGGGTTCCAACGAGAGAGCGCGCTGAAGGGGACACATATGCACCCTTGCCCACGACACCACTTCCAGGGTAACTGCCATCAAGCCGATTACCTGTAGGGAGGACCACACCATCAGGCATATGATGTTCATCAACTGACACCCATGAGACATCAATCTGTGGATCCAAACTTCCGGTAGGAAAACTCTGTTTTGTCCCATATCAAACCAGACCCCAGATACTCCAATGACTGGGATTGGTTGAACATTGCTCTTGGTCAGGTTCACCACCCAACCAAGCTCCTGCAATAAGGAGATCACCTTGGATGTCACCAGGCAGCTCTTCCTGAGACTTGGCCCAAATTAGTCAGTCATCCAAATACGGGTGGCATCAGAATTCCTTTTTTTCGCTAGGTCACCGCTACCACTACCATAATCTTGGAAAATGTTCTGGGTGCGGTGGCTAGACCAAAAGGCAGTGGCCGAAATTGATAATGGCGCCCCAACATCGCAAAGCATAGAAAGTGTTGGTTTCCAAGGTAAGCCTCTCACAGATCCAAGGTGGTCAGAAATTCCCCGGACTGCATTGTCATTATTGCAGAGCGTAAGGTTTTCATTAGAAAATTAGTCATTTTCAAATGACGAATGACCCTCGAGATCCAAGATGGGACGAAAGGAGCCCTCCTTCTTGAGCAAAAGCAAAATAAATGGAATATTGCCCCATACTTTGAAACGTGGGCACCGGAACCACAGCCCTCAGTCTGAGGAATCTTTGAAGCATGAACTCCACTGCCTGCTTCTTCTGCAGGAAATGGCAAGGGGACACCAAGAACAAGTCCCGAGGAATACTGCGAAATTCCAGTGCATACCCTTCGTGTACCACCTCCAGGACCCACTGGTCCGAAGTGATCTTGACCCACCTCAGAAAAAAGTGAGACAGGGGGCGCTGTTGCACATCGGATGGAAGCAGACACTTGAATGCTGAGCTCCGATCTCCACAAGCTGATAAACCCGAAATATCACAGTTTTTCACCGCAAAATCAACCCTCTGCCGTGAAGAAGATACAAGTCAATAGACTACCTTAAAAAATGACTTCAAAACGCAGGACCGCGGATTTGAAGCAGTTTTCCTACAGGAAATTGCCGCCGAACTCGGGCCTAGATACTGGCGATCAGGCGGAGTTCGATTTAGATTCAGGGGACGATGCAAATGACGCAACCCGAATCCCCGCCACGCAGGACCCGCGCTCAACCCCAGAGCCACTCACCAGTGAGGAGATTTGGAGCTGGTTCGTGGTGCTGCAGGCGGACATGCAGCAGAATAAATCAGACATCATGGCGGCGATAGCTGAATTGAAGGAGGATATTGCCGCACTAGGCACCCACGTCGACAGCCATGGAGAGGCTATAAATCAACTAAATACCCGGCAGACAACCATCGTAACAGAGGTCTCTTCATTGGCTGAAAAAATTGAAGACCTTGAGAACCGGGACAGACGCTGTAACCTGCGCATACGCGAAGTACCCGACACTGCAGGCTTTGAAGACGCGCACACCACAGCGCAACAAATTTGCTCTCACATTCTCTCTCTCAGTAACCAGGCAGTCACTGACCAGATCCCACAGCCCTCGGAGATCAGACTACAAAGGGCACATTGGGCCCTAGGATCTCGACGTGAACAGCAGCCTAGAGATCTGGTCGTTTGTTTTCACAGCTACCAACAGAAAACGCAGATCTATGAGGTAGCGAGACAACTCAAGGAAGTGAAGTAGCAAAATAATGTATTTATCAAGATTTAGCGCCTTCCACTCTCAAGAAGCGCTTTGACTTTCGTGAAGTGACTACGAGTCTTAGAGGCTTAACCATTCGCTACAGTTGGACCTTTCCATTTGGCCTGCAATTTCAGGCACAAGGAGTCACCTATCAGGTAAAGACCCTCTCAGAGGCCGCTGAAGCATTCAAACAAGCACAGCTCAAACACCAAAGATGGCTGCAACCTCCAAGCTGGACAACGCCCCGCGCTGGCAGCGAGCTGATAAAGGAGGCAAGCGTCTCCGTCACCAGTCAGTAGCTCATCCATCATCTGACAGCCACAGGCTTGGAAACCGGACGCTGGCAAAATTGAGCGTCCGGTTTTCGGCCCGACAGCTGCCGGCCCATTAACATTTTTTTTTTTAACTTTTTTTTTACTCTTCGGGACCTCCGACTTAATATCGCCATGATATTAAGTTGGAGGGTGCACAGAAAAGCAGTTTTTACTGCTTTTCTGAGCACTTTCCCGGTGCCAGCAGAAACTAGCTTGGCTGCACATTTTACTTACTGTATCGCATGGGCATACCTAATAGGGCCGTCAACATGCATTTGCATGTTGAGGGCGCTATTAGGTGCTGCGAGTTGGACGCACGTTTTCCTCCCCTTACTGAATAAAGGGTAAGGGAAAATGCATGTCCAAGGGCAGGTTAACCGTGCGCTCTGGAGCGCACTGTACTGTATCGGCCTGTACATTTGTTAAAAAATGGGATGGATAGATGTTTGATACACTCTATAGCAGTGATGTACACCTTGCTTATGTGATCTTTATCTACTCTCACTGCTATTTTGTTCTAAATCTATTACAATAAAAAATCTTTAAACAAACCAAAAAAAAAGAGAGACAGAGATCCCCCTATTTCCTGTTCCAGAAGGTGGGTCGGCGAACCTTCATTGGGAAGCTCAGTAAGGGCCACCACCTCAGTCCGCTCCTGTCTTGGGCTGCCAGGGACGAAAGGACTGAGACCTATCAAAAAGCAGAGTCTGCTGAGAGGCCCTCCCTCTCATGGACAAAAACACCCGGAACCCTGGAAATGACCCCTCATACCAGCAACCGAGGCACCGGAGACTCGCTTCACTTACTGGCCAGTTTCTCCAATTCGCTCCCAAACAAGAGAGTGAGCCTTTAAAGGGCATCTTGGTAGGATTGGCTTTGGAAGCTGTGTCAACTGATCAGTTTCGCAACAGAGTTGATGCCTGGCCGCTATCACAGAAGCCACTCCTCTGGCCAACGTCAGGACCAAATCACAGCCTGTGTCTGCTAAAAAGGCAGGAGCAGGCTCTGTAACTGCCCTGGAATTCCCTCCAGATTCAACCTCATGAGAGAGAAGCAGACAAGATTTCACCACTAGGACACAACAGGAGGCAATCTGTAAATTCATCGCCACTGCCACAAAGGCTTGCTTAAGTATAGCCTCAATCCTTCTATCATGTACATTCTTCAAGGACGCTCTTCTCTCTACGGGGATAGTCGTCCACTTAGAAACTACATATACCAGAGCATCCACTTTGAGAAAACGCAAACTCTCTCACAGCCGGATCCAGGGGGTACAGGCCTTCCAATGTCAGACCCCCTTTAAAATTTGCCTCTGGGGCATCCCATTCCAGAATCAATCAATTCCTGGATGGCATCCATCACCAGGAAAAGACAAGAGGCTTTACGTAAGGAAACCAAAATGGGATACTTCAGCTCAGACATAGCATCCAAACCAGGAACACCCAGCTGTTGCAAAGTCTGGGAAATCAGGGCCGGCAGTTCATTTCTATGAAAGAACCGCAACACAGTTCAATATGGTTCCAGTCCTGGAGGAATTTCCCCATCTTCCAGGGAATCAGGATTAACCTCATAGCAATGCCATCCAGATTCCTGTCAGGAACACCAGCAGGGAACAGAGGTGAGCCCCGGTGCTTAAGCATGGGACTGGAAGAGGGAGGAACCACAGAGGGTCCGACTGGACAGAAATGAGGGAAGTGGAGGACTGTGCTTGAAGAAAGACTTGTAAGCCTTGAAAATAGGCCACTCAAGAAAAAGCAGCCGGGTCCAGACCAAGACCAGAAGGAACTGGAGAGCTGGTCCCACAGAACTGCCCTCACCAATGGAGGAGCCAGTCAAGGAAGAACCAAGATCTGGAGTCTCCCCCAGTCAAGACTATGACCAACCCATCATCAAAATGAGAAGAGCCAGGCCTAGCAAAACCCAAGAAAGGCAACTCTCTCAGCATCAGAGCAGTGCTGACACAGGTTAGAAGCCAGGTCAGGCTGAGAAGCCCTAATATGATAGGCAACATAAATAGGAAGACGCTTAGGTTTCTTGCTTACCGACACCATTGCTGCAGTAAATGTGCATCGGAATGGCTCGTGCTCAAAAATGAAATGCACCCAAAAAATATGCGCCTAGAAGAAAGCACAGCAAGGCGCACTCACAACCTATGCGCCAAGTTAAGCATGTAAAAATGTTTGTGCACATAAAAAGCACACCAAAAAAACAAGTGCACAACACATGCACACCGACGGCCTATAGAGGGCAGCAAAACACGTACAAGAGTACGCAAAACCAGCCACCACGGCTTAACATGCGGCGTGCAAGAAAAAAGACTAAGTATGGTGCCTAGCCCACCGGGGGCCACTCAACCGCCAGGCTACCCAGTTCCAACCCCAATTGGAACAGGAATGAATGTCAGCACAGTGCGCAGAGACCAGAGGAAGCCCTGAAATCTCTGTCTCCAATTCAGGTAAAATTATTATTTTTTTTTTTTTAAGTTACCGGCACGGTACAGAAACTGTCTATGGCTGAGGGGTGGAGAGGGCATTTGCCGTCACTACCACAATAGGCCTCCTGCATATGCTGCCTTTCAGCTGAACTAGCAGCTAAGTCCAACCGGGAAACCCAGCTACTGGACCAAAGCACACCTCTGAAGGACCATGGAAATCACCTCAGGAATTCTCAACTAGGGGAGGGACCTTAAAATATTACTGCAGGAGAGTGGGGCTCTCTTTTCCTGAATTTAGAATTTCAAATTTCTCCTTTCAGAAAGCTCAAAGCAATCCCCATAGGGAGATGTACCTCCACCATCTACTGGAGATGGAGAATACTGGTCAGCTGGGGTCACTGCAGGGTTATATATACTGTGACGTTAGCTTGCTCCATCTCCTGGGAGGTGAGCATAAAGCCACTGGTCCTGAGTCCATCTGTCTACACATTAGGAAAGTGATATTTAACTTGCATATTTGTCACTAAGCCATTAAACACCCGCAAGTTAAAGCACCTTTTAACAAACCAGCACTTGTCTTTTGAATATATTTATGGACTTCCGTGAGTCTTCTAATCCTGATTCAAGTGGTCTTGAACGTTCTCTCTCAATATAACAAAAAAGAAGAGAAACAAGTATAGCACATAAGTCTTATGATAACAGGCAAACACTCATAAGGTGTCAGCAAGTCAGACAAGATGTGGAAAAATTATTTACCGGCACCCTGTCTTATCTCTCCTTCAACTTTGTGCTGTGCATAGACCAAGAATAAGGAATGTTATTAGCTTTTTTTCTTTTCTGTATTTTCTTAATTCACTAACCCCCCCCCACAAGAATTCTCAAATCTCCCTCCAGGGACATGAAAGGAAACTATATAAAAAAGAAAAAAATACTGACAACTATCATTGTTCTTAGTTTATACACAGCACAAAGCTGAATGAGAAATAAGAGGAGGACTGGAAGGCTCATCTGCATACTGCTCCCAGCATCCCCCGGGAGAGGAGTCCAGAGTTCACCGCAAGCTATCCAGGGACTGAATTCTTTGAGTGAAGATCAATTTAATGGTGGTTAAAGAGGATTGGTAAGTATAGCTTTGGGAAATCTTTTGACTTATAAAAGTTTGGAGAAAGGTGAAATAGTGGGATATATTCTTTATAGTTTGTGTGTGTCTCAGATAATAAGCGAGCCAGAGATAGTTAATTCTAATGTCTGTCTTTCTCACCCACTCAACCCTTGATTTTTAGGCAAGAGACACTCTCTCATTAAAAATCAGGCTCTTATCGAAATCATATTATTGTACCAGTCCTTATTGAAAGTTTAATCATCCCCTTGTAGGACACTAGCTGATTAATTAGTAAATTCACCTGTAAATTAAGTACTCTAATTCCAATTCCCTTAGTATCCTAGACTTAACTAGGAACTCAAAATTAAGCTGAAGGCAGCAGTCCAGCAGCAAGAGGGGGGCTTTCCAGTCTTTTGCATTGAGTGTCACATGTATGATTTTTTACCCGCCGGTGAGACATTGTATGTGTGCACTTGGTGCAAAGAGCTCCTGGCTCTCAGGGAATGACTCCAATCTCTAGAGGCTAGAGTAGCAGACTTGGAGAAGCTGAGGCAGACAGAAAGGTACATTGATGAGACCTTCAGGGACATAGTAGCCAAGTCCCAAATCCAAATCCAGTCTGGCAGCCCCAGTGCTGCCTTGGATCAGAAAGGGTGATGTAGTTGATGTAGCTGGCTGATGTAGCAGGAAGTGATCCTGTAGCAAGGACCTGCTCTCCAGGTGGTGTATTGTCCTCTTGCACGGAGGACAAGTCTCCCAGGGCTACTGTCCAGGAGGGAAAGGTTACGCCGGCCATCATAGTTGGTGATTCAATTATTAGAAATGTAGATAGCAGGGTGGCTGGTGGAATTGAGGACCACCTGGTAACTTGCCTGCCTGGTGCGAAGGTGGAAGACCTCACGCATCACCTAGATAGGATTATGGACAGTGCTGGGGAGGAGCGGCTATTGTGGTACATGTGGGCACCAACAACATAGGAAAATGTGGTAAAGAGGTTCTGGAAGCCAAATTTAAGATTTTAGGTAGAAAGCTGAAATCCAGAACCTCCAGGGTGGCATTCTCTGAAATGCTTCCTGTTCCACATGCAGGTCCCCAGAGGCAGGCAAAGCTCCAGAGTTTCAATGTGTGGATGAGATGATGGTGCAGGGAAAAGGGATTCAGTTTTGTAAGGAACTGGGGAAACCTTTAGGGAAGGGGGACACTTTTCTGAAAGGATGGGCTCCACCTTAACCAGAGTGGAACCAAGATGCTGGCTAACTAACTTTTAAAAAGGAGATAGAGCAGCTTTTAAACTAGAACAAGGGGGAAAGCAGACAGTCACTTACCAGTGCATGTTTTAGAGGAATGTATCCTTGAAGGATATTAATGAAACAGGAGAGTCAGGGCATCCCAACAGAGAGGTTCCAATAAAAGCAAAATGTAGTCCATGTGCCTATATGTAAAAAAAATCACCTGAGCTAAAGATTTCCAAATTATCCCTAACAACTGAAAAGCAGGTTGTTAATACAAACAAAAAACACCATTTGAAATGTCTGTATGCCAATGCCAGAAGTCTATGAAGTAAGATGGGAGAGTTAGAGTGTACAGCAGTAAATGATGAGACTGACATAATTTCCATCACAGAGACCTGGTGGAAGGAAGATAACCAATGGGACAGTGCTATATCAGGATATAAATTATATCACAATGATAGGGAGGATCAACTTGGTGGGGGTGTGGCACTTTATATCCGGAAGGGTATAGAGTCCAACAGGATAAAGATCATACAAGAGTCTAAATACTTAGTAGAATCTATATGGGTAGAAATCCCATGTGTGATTGGTAAGAGTATAGTGATAGGAGTATACTACCATCCACCTGGACAAAATGGTCAGACAGATTATGAAATGCTAAGAGAAATCAGGGAAGCTAACTAATTTGGCAGTGCAATAATAATGGGAGATTTCAATTACCCCAATATTGACTGGGTAAATGTAACATCAAGACTTGCTAGAGACATAATGTTCCTGGATGTAATAAATGACTGCTTCATGGAGCAATTGGTTCAGGAACCAACAAGAGAGGGAGCTATTTTAGATTTAAATCTTAGTGGAATGCAGGATTTGGTGAGAGAGGTAACTAACTGTGGTGGGATCACTTGGCAATAGTGATCATAACATGATCAAATTTAAACTAATAACTGGAAGGGGGATAATAAGTAAATCTACAGCTCTAACACTAAATTTTCAAAAGGGAAACTTTGATAAAATGAGGAAAAAAGTTAGAAAAAAAAATGAAAGGTGCAGCTGCAAAGGTTAAAAGTATTCAACAGGCATGGACAGATGTATTCCATACATTAAGAAAAAGGTGGAAGGAAGGCAAAATGATTTCGGGCATGGTTAAAAGGTGAGGTGAAAGAGGCTATTTTAGCCAAAAAAGTATTCTTCAAAAATTGGAAGAAGGATCCATCTGAAGAAAATTGGATAAGGCATAAGCATTGTCAAGTTAAGTGAAAAACATTGATAAGACAGGCGAAGAGAGAATTTGAAATGAAGTTGGGCGTAGAGGCAAAAACTCATAATAAAAACTTTTTAAAATACATCAGAAGCAAGAAACCTTTGAGGGAGTCGGGTGGACTGTTAGATCAGTGATTCTCAACCGGTGTGTCGCGACACACCAATGCGTCGCCAAGCATCAACTGGTGTGTCATGGCTATCTGTGTCCCACAGCCCCAGTTATACTTCCCTTTATCTTTTTCCTGCCCCTATGAACCAATGGGAAACCTCCTCCCTTCTTCCTGCCCCTGCGGGCCAATTTGAAGCCTCCTCCCTTCTTCCTGTCAGTGGGAGTAGGAAGAAAGGAGGAAGCCTCTGATTGGCCGGTGGGGCAGGAAGAAGGGGGGCATCTCATAGCCCAGGGGTGGAGTGGTTTGAAAGGGGCTGGGATGAGTGGCTGTGTCCAGACACGTGGCGGCGAAGAAGCCCGACCCTGTTGAAGCAAGGCCGTCACGGGCTGAAAGTGCTGAAATTAAACACAGCGGCAAGCCACAAAGAAAAAAGAGGCCAGCCGCGCCAGGATTTCCGGCTTCCAAAGCGGCAGGGAATCGTGATAAGAGTAGGGACTCCCCAAAGCAGCAGTGAGTCGCAAGCACGAAGAGACCGGTTGCTCCATGGATCCCCCCCGATGCAATAGTGAGTGTGGTAGAGCTGCGATTAAAGTAAAAGTGGCACTCAGCCAGGCTGATTACAGATGGGGCAACTGGAACTCCCAGTGGCCGTAAAAGCAGGCAGATGGGGGGGCCGCAGAGCCTAAGGATATCCCGACAGCCAGAAGAAAGGCCTGAGTGCCGTAGCATATTTTTCCAAAATAAATGTTTGCTGCTTCAGTGCAGCTGAGAAAGCAGCACTGGGAAATCTGCCACTGCGAAATTAAAGGGGAACACAGCATTGGGGCTCTAAGCAAAAGTGTGTGCGAGAGTAGAGAGAGAGACTGGGCAGGGAGGTGACTGGGGTGTGTGTGTGTGAGAGGAGAGAGAGAGAGACTGGGCAGGGAGGTGACTGGGGTGTCTATGTGAGACAGAGACTGGTCGTAGGGTTTAACTGGGGTGTGTGTGTGTGACTTGTTGTGGGCCCTAAAGAAGAGGACCGTGAAGACAGAGCTTCAGCAGCCGCTGCTGCTCCTGGTATGTGCTTTCAAGGGAAAGGAGTAGGAGAGTTGCTGGAGAGGGTAAGTAAAGGTGGCATTTTAAGTTTATTTTTCTTGATTGACTGCCATTTTAATTATTGAATATTATGTGATGTGTCTGCTGTTTTGAAATATTTTATTGATATTTGGACAATTTTTATGAGTTTTAATTTCACGTTATTCTGTTCATCAGCTGTTTTGAAACATTTATTAATATAGTTTTACAATTATTTCTGTGTGGGGGATCTATATCAGCATGGCTTGTTCTGTTTTCCTAAAAGGAGGTGTTTTAGTGTTTAGGGCCTGGTTTAATATTTGTAGTGTTGAGTTTTCATAGATAGGATTGTTACTGTTTGAGTGTGTTCCATAATGCAGGTGTAACTTTGTGCAGATTAGTTTCTGTGCATTATTGCAGATTCTGGGACTGTGTTAGGTGCTATATTTCTCTTTCCATTTCTCCAGGATTGCACCTAATGCAGAGTGGCTTTTTTTGGTTTTCCATTCCAGGTTCTGTCTCCATATTTATAATGTGTACTTGGTAAAGGTTTGTTCTGTGTGTGTGACCGAGATGAGGTATTTTACTAGCATGTAGGCAATTGTATCAATCTTATTTGTTGTGTTTTCTCAATAGTATATGCATTAGTTTTAAATTATTGCTTTTCATAAGGAGGGCTATTTTGCCTAGTAGTAAAGGGAGTTTGTTTGGCTTTTACTGAGATGTCACCAGAACATCTTTTTTGCATGGTAAGTTCTATGGGTAATGCCCTAGTTCTGTGCTCTGCATCCATTGTTGGGGGATCGAGGGGTTTCCCGTGCATGCAGAGTGTATGTTTACATATAGCCCCGTGATGGTCACATGTTCAATGTGTCACGCATGGGAGAACCATCTGTCAGGTGTGTCCCAGCCGAAAAAAGTTTGAGAACCACTACGTTAGATGACCGAGGGGTTAAAGGGGCTCTTAGGGAAGATAAGGCCATTGCAGAAAGACTAAATTAATTCTTTGCTTCCGTGTTTACTAATGGGGATGTTGAGGAGATACCAGTTCCGGAGATGGTTTTCAAGGGTGATGAGTCAGATAAACTGAACCAAATCACTGTGAACCTGGAAGATGTAGTAGGCCAGACTGACAAACTAAAGAGTAGCAAATCACCTGGACCGGATGGTATGCATCCTTGGGTACTGAAGGAACTAAAAAATGAAATTTCTGATCTATTAGTTAAAATTTGTAACCTATCATTAAAATCATCCATTGTACCTGAAGACTGGAGGGTGGCCAATGTAACCCCAATATTGAAAAAGGGCTCCAGGGGTGATCTGGGAAACTATAGACCAGTGAGCCTGACTTCAGTGCTGAGAAAAATAGTGGAAACTATTCTAAAGATCAAAATCATAGAGCATATAGAAAAACATGGTTTAATGGAACACAGTCAACATGGATTTACCCAAGGAAAGTCTTGCCTAACAAATTTGCTTCATTTTTTAGAAGGGGTTAATAAACTTGGATAAAGGTGAACCGGTAGATGTAGTGTATTTGTATTTTCTGAAGGTGTTTGACAAAGTTCCTCATGAGAGATTTCTAAGAAAACTAAAAAGTCATGGGCTAGGAGGCGTTGTCCTTTCGTGGATTACAAACTGGTTAAAAGACATGAAACAGAGAGTAGGTACAGAGAAGGGCAACCAAAATGATAAAGGGGATGGAACACCTCCCCTAAGAGGAAAGACTGAAGAGGTTAGGGCTGTTCAGCTTGGAGAAGAGACAGCTGAGGGGGGATATGACAGAGGTCCTTAAGATCATAAGTGGTCTTGAACAAGTAGATGTGAATCTGTTATTTACACTTTCGGATAATAGAAGGACTAGGGGCATTCCATCAAGTTAGCAAGTAGCACATTTAAGACTAATCGGAGAAGATTATTTTTCACTCAAACGCACAATTAAGCTCTGGAATTTGTTGCCAGAGGATGTGGGTAGTGCAGTTAGTGTAGCTGGGTTCAAAAAAGGTTTGGATAAGATCTTGATGGAGAAGTCCATTAACTGCTATTAATCATGTTGACTTAGGAAATAGCCACTGCTTTTAATTGCATCAGTAGGATGGGATCTTCTTGGTGTTTGGGTACTTGCAGCCTGGATTAGCCACTGTTGGAAACAGGATGTTGGGCTTGATGGATCCTTGGTCTGACCCATAATTTCTTATGTTCTTAAGACTGGGTGGTGGTGGTAAAGCAGAGTTGCTTACCTGTAACAGGTGTTCTCCGAGGAGAGCAGGATGTTAGTCCTCACACATGGATGATGTCATCAGATGGAACTCCACATGGAAAATTTCTGTCAAAGTTTCCAGAACTTTGACTTGGCATACTGAGCATGCCCAGCATGCCTTATACCACGCATCCACTCGGGGTCTCTCTTCAGTCTTAAACATAAAATTAGATTTAAAACAACAAAAATAGGAGAAACCCAACTCCGCGGGGTGGCAGGCAGGTTTCATGACTACCACCATCCTGCTGTCCTCAGGGAACACCTGTTACAGGTAAGCAATTCAGCTTTCTCCTAGGACAAGCAGGATGGTAGTCCTCACACATGGGTGAATCCCTAGCTACGGGCTGCTCCCCCCCAAAAAAAACAAAACCAAAAAAAAAACAAAAAAACGGACCAACAGACACCAACCAGGTGTTAACAGGCACAACAACGGTGCTCTTGGGAACAGAGGGGAAACAGTCTGAACCCAAACAAAGGGCCCTAGGTAGGGAGAGGTTTTTTTCTACACCTCAAAGATATTCCAAAGGACAGACTAGCCGAATCTGTCACAGCCATCCCTATCCAGACAACAGTGAGATGTGAATATGTGAAGAGACCTCCACTTCACAGCCTTGCAGTTCTCCTCTATGGAAACTGCTCGCAAGTGGGCCACCAATGTTGCCATGGCTCTGACAGAATGTGCCTTGACAAGACCCTCAAGATGCAGTCCCACCTGAGCATAACAGAAGGAGATGCAATCTGCTAGCCAATTGGGTAGTGTCTGTTTGGCAATGGCAAATCCCAACCTATTGCTATCAAAGGAAATAAAAGGTTGGGTGAACTATCTATGGTCTTCTGACTGCTCCAGATAAGAACATAAGAACATAAGAAATTGCCATGCTGGGTCAGACCAAGGGTCCATCAAGCCCAGCATCCTGTTTCCAACAGAGGCCAAAACCAGGCCACAAGAACCTGGCAATTACCCAAACACTAAGAAGATCCCATGCTACTGATGCAATTAATAGCAGTGGCTATTCCCTAAGTAAAATTGATTAATAGCCATTAATGGACTTCTCCTCCAAGAACTTATCCAAACCTTTTTTGAACCCAGCTACACTAAGTGCACTAACCACATCCTCTGGCAACAAATTCCAGAGCTTTATTGTGCGTTGAGTGAAAAAGAATTTTCTCCGATTAGTCTTAAATGTGCTACTTGCTAACTTCATGGAATGCCCCCTAGTCCTTCTATTATTCGAAAGTGAAAATAAACGAGTCACATCTACTCATTCAAGACCTCTCATGATCTTAAAGACCTCTATCATATATCCCCCCCCCCCAGCCGTCTCTTCTCCAAGCTGAACAGCCCTAATTTCTTCAGCCTTTCCTCATAGGGAAGCTGTTCCATCCCCTTTATCATTTGGTTGCCCTTCTCTGTACCTTCTCCATCGCAACTATATCTTTTTTGAGATGCGGCAACCAGAATTGTACACAGTATTCAAGGTGTGGTCTCACCATGGAGCGATATAGAGGCATGACGACATTTTCCGTTCTATTAACCATTCCCTTCCTAATAATTCCTAACATTCTATTTGCTTTTTTGACTGCTTAGAAAGCTAAGTCTCGCTTGCAGTCCAAACTGTGCAGTGCTCATTCACCTTGGTGCAAATGCAGCCTAGGAAAAAAGGTTGGCAGGACAATAGACTGGTTAAGATGAAAGTCTGCCACCACCTTAGGCAGGAACTTAGGGTTCTTGCACAAGAACACCCTGTCATAATAAAACTTAGTATAAAAGTGAATAAGTCATTAAGCTCTGGAGCTCGCTAACCCTGCATGTTGAAGTGACCACCACCAAAAATATGACCTTCCAGTTCAGGTATTTTAGGTCACAGGTGCATAGCTGCTTAAAAGGAGCTTTCATCAGCTGAGGTCCCAAGACACAGCAGGAGGTCTTAGGGAAGGCTTCAACTGAAGCAGGCCCCACATGAAATGGACAACTGTAGGCTGTACAGAGATCAGAGAACCTTTCACAACCTGTTGGTGCATGCCAATCACACTCAGGTGATCCCTAACGGAACTGGTCTTTAAGCCAGCTTCTGAGAGGTGCAAAACATAATCAAGCAGTTTTTGTGTGGGACAGGAGAACAGATAATTGGTATGTTATCAACACGGCTGGCGTCGATTCCCAGTGGGGCATGGATGCTTTCCACTACCAATACAGTGGTCATTGCTGGTTCCTCTGAGGAGGAAGCTCCGCCTAGGCTGGCAGAGTCGCTGCAGCCTTCTGCCCCCCCATCCAGCTTTGCCAGGGCCTGCACTGGGTTTGCTGGTGACTGAGCCTCTAGACGGAGGCCAAGCACCCAGGGCCCCATCCCCTGTCAATTACATTGAGGATAAGGATCTCTATGATCCCTGGGGGATGATACTGTGGAGTCCTCCTCTGAGGGCTCAGAGGTTTTCCCCTCAGAACTGTCTCCTCCAGAAGAGCGAAGGAAATCCCCACCGGAGGACTTATCCTTCTCAGGTTTTGTGCGGGTAATAGTGGAAGCCATTCCATTTCAGTTATTGGTGGAGGAAGATGCCAGGCAGAAAATGCTGAGATACTCCAGTTTGTGGAGCCACCTAAGGAAATCATGGCAGTCCCAGTGCACGATATCCTTAAGGAGCTGCTGTTGAGGAAATGGGAACAGCCCCTCACAGTACCCTCTTGTTAACAGGAAAGCAGATGAGGTCTACATTGTCCAGAAGGCTACCGGATTTTATAAGTGTCAGCTGCCCCACCAATCGGTGGTCGTTGAATCTGCCCTCAAGAGGGCCAAGCGCTCTCGAACCAATACCATGGCGCTCCCGGGGATGACCCACAGGGCGTTAAGACACTCTTGGGTGGAAAGTGTTCCAGGCGGCCATGCTTATCGCCTCCTACCAGCTCTACATGAGCCAATACTCACAAGCCCTCTGTAAGCAGATGCAGGAAATAGCCAAGTAGCTGTCTCAGCAGCAGCAGGACTGCCTCCAGTTGCTGGTGCATAAGGGCCTGGAGAACAGAAAATATGTGGGCCATGTGACCTATGTTTTCGAAATAGCAGAGACAGCCTCTGCAGCGGGAATCGGCACACACAGAATGGCATGGCTGTGGGCCTCTGATCTCCATCTAGAGTTTTAGGAATGGCTCACTAACGTGCCGTGTACTGGGGAGAATCTCTTTGGAGACAGGGTGAGGGATGCAGTGGCCCAAATTAGGGGACCAGCATGAGACCCTCAAACAGCACTCTGCTGGCATTCCAGACCCAGCCTCCTCATCTAGGAGGCCAGCAATGCAGAGGAAGTCTTTCTATCGCCAAAGGAGGTACTATCCTCTGCCCCCTTGCTCCTGCGACAGCCTAGGCAGCAGACAGCTCCCAAGTCCCAGCCCCAGCTGGCACCTCATTCAACTCCCAGGACAGGGTTTTGACTGGATCGCAGGAAGCATAAGCCAGTTGCCTGTACCAGAGACGCTGGATCCAATGGTTGGGGCAAGCTACAGTTCTTCGTGAACTGGTTGCCCAGTATAATCTCGGATCCGTGAGTTCTGTCCATTGTTCATCAAGGGTACCAATTAAGCCTATTGGGTGTCCTGCCAAATTGCCCTCCATGCCCGTTTTGGGGGCCAGTAGCACATCAGAAAGTATTGCTTGCGGAGCTCTCCGCCCTCTTAACGGTTAGGGCAGTCGAGCCTGGTCCACCAAGGCAGAGAGGGTGGAGATTCTACTTCAGTATTTCCTGATTCCAAAGAGAACAAGACTCCGTCTCATCCTAGACCTAAGGGCATTGAACAAATTAAAAAAAAGAAAGAGTTCAAGATGGCTTCCCTAGGCACCTTGATCCCCCTTCTACAAAGCTGGGACTGGCTATGCTCCCTCGACCTAAAGGACGCGTACACCCATGTCAAGATCTTACCAAATCACAGGAAGTATCTCAAATTTGGGGTGGGAAATCAGCACTTCCAATTCAGAGTGTTGCCGTTTGGGCTAGTGTCAGCCTCATGACTCTTTACAAAATGCCTGGCCATGGTGAAGGTGCACCTCCGCAGGCTGGAAGTGCATGTTTCCCTTATCTGTATGATTGGCTGGTCAGGCGCACCTCATGCAGGATCCATGAGCTTGACCATTTGGCTGTTGGAGTCACGAGGGTTTGTCATTAACTATCCAAAGTCCTATCTCAGTCTGTCACCTCAATTGGACTTTATAGGAGCCCTGCTAGACATGGCTCAGGCAAGCACCTTCCTGCCTTGTCCGCGGGTCTTCACCCTGGCGTCCATAGTGGTAGAGGTCCAGGGAGCCAGCAGGTGTCAGTGTGGCACATACTGAGGTAGTTAGGCCACATGGCCACAATAGTCCATCACTCCCTTGGCACGTTTACACATGTGCAAAGCCCAAGGGACCCTCAGGTGGCAGTGGTGCCAGGTCACATAGAGCCTCCAGGCTTGAATCCGAGTCACAATGTCTCTCCGCGACATTTGTCCTGGGGAAGGGTACTCTCCAATTTGGAACAGTGGATCTCTTTCCGGAGCCCTCCTACGCAAACTGTCCTAACCATGGATGCATCCACCCTGGGCTGGGGAGCTAATGTAGAGGAGCTCTCACCCAGGGCCTCTGGTCCGCTCAGGAAAGCTGATACCAGATCAACTTCCTGGAGCTCTGAGCAATCATGTATGCACTATGGGCTTTCAGAGATCGGATGTCCAACAAACTGTCCTGATCCAAAAGGACAACCAGGTAGTAATGAGGTATGTCAAAAGCAGAGAGGTATGGGATCGTACATCCTGTGTCAGGAAGAGGTCTAGATTTGGTCATGGGCTGTCCCACGGGATGGTGCTCAGGGGAACATATCTGGCTGGAACAGAGAATGTGGTGATGGACAGACAGTCATGCCTTCAGACCCCACGACTGGTCCCTGAACCAGAAAGTAGAAAATTTGGATCTTCTGCTGTTCCAGCAGTGGTTCCAAAGCAGACAAGACTGGCGTCTGTGCTGAGTGCATTGCCAGCTCCACTCCAGCTCCTCCTCGAAAGTTGCCAAAGCCAACACTGACTGGGAGGAAGGAGGGATGGCCAGATGTTCTTCAGATCCCAGAGACAGATTGGTGACCAGTACCATGACTGTATATGGGCTGCTGTCCACAACAGATAGAAGGTTAAGGCTCACTTACAGTCCAAACTGTGCAGCGCTCATTCTTCTAGATGCAAATGGGGCCTGGGAAAGAATATTGGCAGGATGATTGACTGGTTAAGATGGAAATCCGTCACCACCTTAGACAGGAACTTAAGGTGCATACGTAAGTCCATCCTGTCATGATAAAACAGTGTAAGGTGGATAAGATACTAAGACCTAGAGCTCGCTGACCCTGCATGCTGAAGTAACTACACCAAAAATATGACATTCCAGGTCAGGTACTTCAGGTCCCAGGTGCACAGCGGCTCAAAAAGAGCATTCATCAGCTGAGCTAAAACCACACTGAGGTCCCAAGACACAGCAGGAGACCTTAGGGGAGGCTTCAATGGAAGCAGGCTCCGCATGAAACTAACAACTGTAGACTGTACAGAGATAGATGCAACATCTACACCTTGGTGGTATGCTCCAAATGCACTAAGATGAACTCTAATGGAGTTGGTTTTTAAGCCAGACTCCTATAAGTGTAGAAGGTAATCTAGCAGTTTTTGTGTGGGGCAAGAAAACTGATCTAGGGCCTTCTGCTCACACCACATGGAAAGCCTTCTTCACTTCGGGCCATAGGACTTTCTAGTGGAAGGCTTTCTAGAAGCTACCAAGACCCGGAGACACATCCTCTGAAAGACCATACGGCTGCAGAATCAACCTCGCTGTGAGCGACAGGGCCTGGAAGTTGGGATGCCACAGGCTGCCCTGAGTTTGTATAATGAGATCTGGAGAAGTACCCAGACTGATCAGTCTCCAGATGGACAACTCCCATAGAAGTGGAAACCAGACCCGTCTCGGCCAGTGAGGGGCTATGAGGATCATAGTTCCTCTGTCCTCGCAAAGCTTCAAGAGAGACTTTGCCACTAAGGGAATCTGAGGTGAGGGCATCCAAGGATGGTTTGCAGTTTGACCTATACAGGGAACAGAACAGAGGCCCCTTCCTGTTGCAGGGAGATGCAAACAGATCTACATCTGGGCTCTCCCAGAGGTGAAATAGATTCACTACTTCCTGATCCAGGGACCACTCATGCGGTCTGAAGGCTCAACTCAGCCTATCCGCTACCATGTTCTCCATGCCAACCAGGTACGTAGCCCTGAGCACCATCCCATGGGACAGGGCCCATGACCAGATCTGGACCTCTTCCTGACAAGAGGTACGATCCTGTGCCTCCCTGCTTGACATACCTCATGGCTACTTTGTTCTCAGTTTGGATCAGGACAACTTTGTTGGACAGTCTATCTGTGAAAGCTCATAGGGGCCAAAGCGATACGAGTTGTATAGGCGCTAATTAATCCCCTTATGCAATATGCTTCTACAACACACGTCCAACGTGGAGTGAATCTAATAGCGCAAATGCATGTGATTGAGGCTATTAGGCATTCACTCCCGATGCAAAGAAAAAAAGAAAATGTGCGTCCAGGAAGCAGGCGCTAATTGCTGAGCGCTCCTTAAACCAGTACAGAAAAACAGAAAAAACTGCTTTTCTGTTGCCTCCTACTTAATATCGTGGTGATATTAAAGTAGGAAGGAAAAGTAAACTAATTTAACCAAAAAAGTTAAAAAAAGAAGCCCGGCATTCCGGTGCAGGAAACGAACGCTCAATTGAGAAGTGTCAGTTTCCTGAACCCCCCCTGGCTGTGCGCAAGCGACCCTAGCACCTCCTTGCTAACGCGACCCTTTAATTTAAATATTTATTGGCGCCTCCATGGGGGCGCGCCTGGGAGCATGGTAAAAAAGCGGGCGCTGACTGTTCAGTGCCGCTTTCTCTACCAAAATATTGCATTGGCCCCTTAGTGCATACCTGACCACCTGAAGCTCCAGGAAGTTGACTTGGCAAGTGTTCCTGAGTGGACCACAGACCCTGTGTGTTGAGCCCATTTATGAGCTCCCCATCCCAGGATAGATGCATCCGTGAATAATACAATTTGAGTAGGGAGACTGCGAAAAGAATCCCAGAGAGACAGACGCAATCCTGGAGGCTCCAAATGGCCTGGTGCCATTGTGACCTCAGGGACAACTGGGCTCTGCATGTGTGTAAACGTGCCAAGGGAGTGAATGGATGGTTGCGGTCATATGGCCCAATAACCTCAACATGTACCAGGCTGACACCCGCTACTCATGAGGGAATTCTGCAAACTTTATATTGGTCAAAATAACACAATTTACAAGACAGTCTTTGTAATTACATTTTAAATTAATACAGAAAAAAGTTATTACTTAAAGATGCAGAATTTTAAATATTTTGAGCAGAAATTCTCTAGAAATTCACTGTAAAAGTGTCCCTTCCACTCGCTCTCCCTACTCCCCTGGCCACTTTGCCCTCTTATGCCCCAACTCCTCTACCTGCCAGCAACTCTCTTCTCCACCTTTATGCTCAACCCCTTCCACTCTATTGCCTGTCCTAGAGTTTGACCCCATTCTCAGTACTGTCCCTCACACAGGCTCCCTCTATCCCTCCCTCTCTCTAATAAACACACACACCCTCATACAGGCTCCCTCACTCTCTTGCGCGCACACACACACACACACATCCCCTCATACAGGGCCCTCTTTCTTGCATACACACCCAACAAGCTCCCTTTCTCTCTCACACATACATCCTCACACAGGCTACCTATGTCTCTCTCTCATGCACCCCTTCACACAGCCTCTGTCTCACACATACACAATCCCTTCACACAGACCAGCACCCTCACATACACAAAATCCCTTTTTCATACACACGCTCCCAATCTCTCACACACATACACACTCCTTCACAATCTCCTCATATAGGCTCCCTCTCTCTGAAATCCACATTCAAGCATTCCCGTCACCCCCCCCCTTACCTCCCATGCTCTCACCCTCCCCTCCCCACACCCTCTCCCCTCTCTCTCACACACACTCTCACCAGCATCCCCCCCTCATCTTACCTCCCATGCTCTCTCACCCACATTCTCTCTCACCAGCATGCCGCAAATTGTGTGCCGCGGGACGCGCTCAGTTCGCGGCGAAGATGAAGGCCCGGGCGCACCGTTCACAGCACATGGGGGCCTTCTCTTTTCACCACGAACGGCGCGCTGGGCCTTCATCTTTGCCGCGAACGGAGCGCGTCCTGTGGCACATGCGGGATGCACTCCATTCGCAGCATGCCGGGGTCTCCTTTGCTATTTTCTGCGCATAATTTGGCAATTCTGCACAGGGGGGAATTCTGTGCAAATTCTACGCTCTGCATCTCAGCCGTTGCCAAGCGGACAGCTCTTTAGCAAAGCAGAAAAGCCTTGGCCTGAGCTGTATCTAGCAGAGCTCCTATGAAGTTTAGATGGGACTTTGGGTAGTTGAGAACGAACGTTAGTGACTCCAACACCCGAATGGTCAAGTACAGTGACCTGACAGCCCCTGAGACATGCTCTTGACCAGCCACTCATCCAGAAAAGGGAAGACATGCACTCCCAGTCTGCGGAGGTGCACAGCCACCACGGCTAGGCATTTTGTGAAGACCTGTGGAGTGGACGCAAGCCCGAACTGCAACACCCAGTACTGGAAGTGCTGTTTTCCCACTACAAATCAGAAATACTTCCTGCTTCCAGGGAAGATCTTGATATGGGTGTATACTCCTTTTAGGTCGAGGGAGCATAGCCAATCCCCTTTTTGCAAGAGGGGGAGATCAAGGTACCCAGGGAGACCATCTTGAACTTTTTTTAGAAACTTGTTCAAGGCCCTTAGGTCTAGGATCGGACAGAATCCTCCTGTTCTCTTTGGAACCAAGAAATAACTGGGAGTAGAATTCCCACCCTCTTTGCCCTGGTGGTACGGGCTTGACCACTCTGGCCATTAAGAGGGAGGAGAGTTCCGCTAGTAGCACCTCCTGATGCACTACCGGCCCCCAATATGGGCATGAAGGGCAATTTGTCGGGATATCCAATAAATTCAATTGGTACCCCTGGCGGACGATGGACAGAATCCACTGGTCCGCTAAATTACACTAGGCCACTGGTTCGCAAAGAACCATAGCCTACTCCCGATCAGAGGATTCATCATTCCGGGTATGGGCGACTGGCTTACGTTCCCTGTGGCCCAGTCAAAACCCGATCCCTGGAGTTGACAGAGGAGCCAGCTGGAGCTTTGGGGCTCTCTGCTGCTGGGATTGCCACGGGAGCTCTGATGGTGTTGTCTGGAGGAGAAGGTGGAGCATAGTACTTCCTTTGGTGAAAGCTTCAAGGGCATCGGTCTTGCCAGCCTTCTGGATGAGGATGGGTCCGAAATACTGGTGGAGAGTTGTTGGAGGGTTTCATGGTGGTCCCGAGTTTGGGCCACAGCATCCCTTGTCCTACCTCCAAAGAGATTCTCTCCAGTACCCAGCACATCAGCGAGTTGTTCCTGTACCTCTGGTCGTAGATCCGAGTCCCGCAGCCATGCCATTCTGCGGGTGCTGATTCCTGCCATCTCGAAAACATTGTAGGTTGCACGGACCTCATGTTTCCTGTACTCCAGGCCCTTTTGCACCAGCGACATAAGGGTGTCTTGCTGCTGTTCAGACAGCTGCTCAGCCACCTCTTGCACCTGCTTCCAGATGTCCTGCAAGTATGGCTCATGTAGAGCTGGTAGGTAGCGAAATGGGCAATAAACATTGCGCAGTGGAACAACTTCCTCCCAAGAGCGTCCATCGCTCTGCGGTCCTTCCCCAGGGGTGCCGAGGAGTGGATCCGAGAACCTTTAGCCCTCTTGCAATCGGATTAGATCACAGACTTGAAAAGTAGCTGATGCTTATGGAATCCAGCAGCCTTCTGGACAAGGTAGATTCCATTCGCCTTCTTATTAAGAGAAAGCATTGTGAGGGGTATTCACATATCCTCAGCAGCAACTCCTTAAGAATTTCCTTAGGAGGCTGCACGAACTGGAGGATCTCCAGTATTTTATGCCCGACATGCTCCTCTGTTAAAAGCAGAAACAGGATGGCCTCTACCATCACCCTCACAAAGCCTGCAAAAGTCAAGTCCTCAGGCAGGGACTTCTGATGGGAGTCAGACAGTCCTCCGAGGGTTCTGATGGATCACCCCCCCTCATCCTCACTGTATGCTACAGGAAATGGGGCCCTAGGTGCTCGGCCTCTGACCAGAGGTGCACAGATAAAACTGGTTTGGGGGACTTCAGATCTCTGCGCCTCCACTCCCCCGGTGGAGTTTCCTCTGAGGAAAAGACCCCTGTATCAGTAGGGCGAAGTCTTGGCACATCACCGGACACCAATGCCATCCTGTGAACCAGCACCAGCTGGATTGGTAACACACTGATAAGCATGTTGAGCTTCTCCAGCAACAGCAGGGTGACTGGCAGCACCAGTCCATGGCCGATGTCACAGACCCGATGCCCTGCAGTGACCGATTCACCGCCAGCTGGACTTGACACTCCAGCTCCTCTTCAAACATGCCGATGCTAACACAGACTGGGAGGAAGGAGGGGGTGTCCAGATCGTCTGACCTATGAGGTGGATCAGTGACTGGCACCAGGACTGGTGGAGACAGTCATGGACCCCTGGCACCAACAGAGGATGGTCCCTCCTCCCCACAGGATCGCTTCGGGGGCATCGTGGAATAAGCCAGTGCATCCCTGCGCCTGGTACCATGCATCAACAGAAACCGGTGCTGATGCTTCTTAGGCTTCCCTTGCTGCTTGGCCCGGTCTTTCCCCGGTGCCAAGGCCGAAGACAATGAACCCAGTGTCCTCAGCCCAGAGGAGATAAAGTCTGTCTCCGGAACCCCTGTCCACCGAAAGCACAGACTGTCCTGTCAATGTCGATGGCATGATGTCCATAAATGCCGATGCCTCGGACTTCCTCTACCCGAACAGCTGATCCATCTTGTCAAGTCAAAACAGGCTTCCTTTCAGGGTCATTTGGGTACATAAGCAACAACCCCGGATGTCATGTGATGCCCCCAGGCAGAGGACACTTATCTCATGAGGGTCCGTGATGGACATGATCCTTGGGCACTAGAGGCATAGACAAAAGCCAGACGTGGCCATGATAGAACAAAAGAAAAGGGGCCGTAAACACTAAATGATTCGGCTGTCATCAATGGCTGGCGGGCACTGAGGCACTGTTGCCATGGTGGGAAAATAGACCGCGAAAGGAACCTTACCAGAAATGCCGAAAATCCTGACTTGAACACTACGGAGTAGGTACAGAGAGGGACCTTGCGATGGAATGATACCAAAAACTGTGAAAGTGCAATGAAAAGAAAAGGTTTCCACAAGGCCAGAAACAGCCAAAGTGAGCTCACTCATACCACAAGGCTTACAGTGTAAAAGGAGAAACTGAAGAGGGACTACACGTGGACGTGTGGTATTGGGCATGCTTATTGTGCCTAGTCAAAGTTCCAGAAACTTGGACTTAAGTTTTCTGCATCGGGCCTCCATCTGATGATTACCATGCTGCTTTCCTCATACAATGATGCTTTTCCTATTTACTCAATCCCAACGAAGTGGAAGGGCCCCAGGTCTGCGCCAAGGACAGCTTGCTCAAGAAATACCTGCTCAAATCGGCACCCAGGGAATTAGAAGAGCCTCTGCTCTGGGAGAAGGATTGGCTATGGCTCTTCAGAGACTTGCGTAGTTCCTCAATCTTCCAAGTTCTGGACTTCTGAGATCACGGAGACAACTAGCCACAATGGTAGCAATTAGACTGGATGTGGTTCGGTCTTGAGCACCAGAAACAAATATGTTCATCAGCAACGGATATTTTCTACCACTATACAGTCTTTGAAGCCATTGATAGTGAGCTTCTTAGTGCCAGTTTGGAGGGGGGGGGGGGTGTTTTGGTTTTTTTTTTAATTTACCACTGAAAATTGTTATTTGGGAGGCTGCAGAGATCACTTAAAGAAAAAGAAAAATATAGGCTTTACATCTATGCTGATGCTCAGACAAAAATAAAAAAATAAAATAAAAAAAATCTGAGGTGTTCACTAAGCAACGCTTTATGGAAACTCCTTCACATGCTCAGTAGAGCAAAAGCTCTGAGCTAAGAGAGAAGGGTCTGCTCGGTGCCAGATGACATCAACCACATGCAATGGCTAATTCAGCCCTGTTTGTCAACTGAATACAAAATATTCAGTTCAGACTTTTGGATTCTCCAAATAGAAAGTTTACATCTAACAGAGAACACTGAAAAAAAAAAACCAACAAAATTCCAGGAATCACCTTTGGCTGTTCTCTTAGTCTCCTAGTCCTTTCCAGAAACAATATTGGCTCAAATGTTTTTTTTTGCAGGTTCCTGGAAATGCTGTAGTCCTTTAGCAATAGCTCCTCTCCTTTTTGCAGGACACCCTCCAAAGGTTGCACTCAAGAATCCTCACCAACTTCTAATACATTCAAAAGAGAATTCAGTTCCCAACTGTGGATTTTTAGCACCTTAGAGATTCTTTGACATAAATGTTTTGTTGAGGGTTGAGCTTTCCTTTCTTGGTAAATGTGTCGAAGGGAATTCTCCCATTAACACAAAATAAGAACGTGTGTGAAAGAGGCCCACTTTTTCTTTGTAAAAAGACTAGTAAGTGGCCTTCCCACTGGAAGGCATGAGATGTTTGAGATCCTTCTCCAGAGAGCAGGCAGCACTCTTGCTACCTCTCCCCACATCAAGATGTGGCCTCCACACCTAAAATTGTTTCACAACAACCCATCCTATTTTGAGGAATGGACAGGATCTATCGCTTACCACTACACACACTTGAACCTGCCTTTGCTGGAATGCTCCTCTATTTAAGTCTAGTGGCCCTAATCAGCCTGACATATTTAAATATAATAGATCTACATCCTGTATTCATGGTCTACAACAAGGTCCCCAAACTTCAAGGCAAAGGGCTAATAGGAAGGTACAAATCGAAATGACAATGGGGGGGGGGGGGCAGGGGAAGAAGGGGAAATCCACCTCAGAAATTTGCAGGAAGGAAAAAACAGGGCTCCTGAGGGTGTGGCAGACAGGGCCAATAATATTTCTAGACTGGGAACGGAGAGGGAGCCACATGAAGTTCCAGCTCAACTTACTCATTTACAAGAGCCTTCACTCTGCAGCTTCTCACTACAACCAACCCATCCTCAGGCACTCCTATCTATGCCCTTCTCCTCTACTGCCAATTCCTAACTCCATGCTTTCCTCATGGCTGCACCATATGCTTGGAGTGGAGTGGCATGCTCCCTCTCTTCCCTTGTTTAAAACCAGTCTAAAAACCTGTCTTTTAGGTTAGTGCAGTTAGTGTAGCTAGGTTCAAAAAAGGTTTGGATAAGTTCTTGGAGGAGAAGTTCATTAACTGCTATTAATCAAGTTTACTTAGGGAATAGCCACTGCTATTAATTGCATCAGTAGTATGGGATCTTCTTAGTGTTTGGGTAATTGCCAGGTTCTTGTGGCCTGGATTGGCCTCTGTTGGAAACAGGATGCTGGGCTTGATGGACCCTTGGTCTGACCCAGCATGGCAAGTTCTTATGTTATGTTCTTTTTTATGCTGCTTTCACATCTTTACCCCCCACTTGTCCCACTTATAGCCTCAATTTTTAACCATTGTCTTAATAAATGAAATTCCCCATGTTTCTTTTGCCCTGAATGTTTGTCTCTTACATTCTTTTTGTATGGCACTAATACATCAAGTAGTGCTATAGAAGTGTTAAGCAGTAGTAGACAACCTTGACACACCCATGAGAAACCTGCTCCCCATCTTGCTCTGCATCTACCCCCATCTCCATTCCTTTCCCCTTTCCTTCACTTCCTTCCTTCTCACTCACCCTACTCCTCATCACTCTCTTCCTTCCCTTTTATCCACTCCACTCTCTCCCTTACGCTGGCAGGTCCTGGCCTCCCTGCCCATGGAATCTTTAAGCAGTGCAAGAGCCTCTCTCTCCCACTGGTGGAGCTTGGGAACCCCTGCGAGCCTTTCTGCTGCTGCTAGGGGTAACAATCCACTTCCCTCTATAGGCTGAATCCAGCCATGTAAAGGAAAAGCACAGAGTGCCAGCCAAGTAAGCTTTGCAGGCTGGAACCGGACCACAAGTTGTCGTTTGGGGGATCGCTCCTCTATACTCTTTTCCACTATATAAAGGACCTTGGCTTTATTTGACATACAGTGCCTGAGAAAGGGATCTTAATCCAGAAAGTATGCATTTTAACACATTTATTAGCCTAATAAAGAGGTACCTAGCCAACTACTCTAGTTTAACATATATTGTATCAGTTTGTAAACTAGACCTATTACCCTCATTTTCTTTATTACTCAAGTGCTTTCTCTGCAGTTATCAAAACTAATTTTTATGCATAGAAATATAGATTTTTATTTCTGTTCATGCATTAGCATTGACAAAGTTAGTCATGATTTTGGTTTATGTATTTAATATTTACAATGTATGCCAAAAGACCAATAATTATATCTACTATTATACAAAAAGACTGGTGTTAGAGCTACACTTTCTATATCCCTCATCCATATTACAAATAATCACCATATAAGTCCTAGAAGAAAAAAAAAAGCCAGCCATTCTAAGAGTTCTGGTATGCTGTGTTTTCCTCATCAACATTCACAAGAGTCATTTCTGATCAGAAAATGCATTTCAGAAACATCAAGTAGTACCCATGCACGGCACCAACATGTTCTTTTAATGGCATGGGCTGCAATATATAAAGTCAGCTCAGAAGTACTAGTTCAGTTTTAGCTCTCTTATGTTCTCAAAAATCCTGCATGAACTATTTCCCACTAGTGGATTAGAACATGCCTTAAAGGGGGAAAAAAAGCAAGAAAATTCCAAGTAACATTTCCTATGCAACAAACATTCAATCATTCCACTCTCCAATAATATTAAATAAAATTATTACTGTATTGGGAAATAACAGACCAACACAAGCCCGAGCCTACTTATTCAACTCACTTATGATTTTGGTTTTAATTTTGGCTGCCAGAGAAGTGTTCAGTTTTGCCGTTTTTAAAGGTCCATTCTTTTTCTCTCTCATGCGTGCTCTAACATCATTCAAAGTGGAATTGATTGCTTTCAGGTCCCCCATTGTCTACAAGAGAAATAATACACACAAAAATCAGCATGAGGCCGTCTTATGACATCCCTGATAGTTAAAATAGCAGTAGTACCTACTGACACCAGAACTGTTCCAATCTGTTTCTTGTATTTATTTCCACCATCTGTTAAATCTTATCCTATGGCAATTATTCAGCTGTGCATATTGCATTCCCGCTTGGACGTTATAAAGTGTTGCAACCATCTGATAGTGGAGAATACTTCTCAATATACATAGCTCTGCAGTGGGGGAAAGTGGCTAAACAGACAGAAAATTAAACACTATTTCAGCTAAGGAAAAAGTAAAACTTAGAAAATAAAAAGCTAGATTTGGTAATCCTGTTTTAAAACAAAATTTAATGAAGTCTTAACACAAGAGCAAGGAACCACTATAAACAGTGGAAAAGTCACTCCATGGTGCCATAGAACAATCTACACATCGTTCTCCTGGGAGCTCACTGGAAACAAAGATGGCAACTGCGGGCTTTTTTTTTTTAATTCTACAACTCTATGGTGCTAATTTCAAATACTAAATCTTGTAAATTAGCCCCTCTTTTCTATTCCAGCTATCCAGTCCCTTATTCAGTTAACCATGTTAATAGAACTGCCACATTCTCTGTACAATGAATCCCTGAATCCCGGCAGCCTCATGAGGGGGTTTATGAGGAAAAACCTCGACCCCTTTCAACGGCACTGGACACTTTCCAAACCTGGCCAATTGTTTGTCTCCCGGCTCCAACGACGCAGCTCTTTTAGAGGGCTTCTTCTGTAGGGATGTGTATTCGTTTCATCCGTTTCCTATACAAGCATGTAATATGAAACGTATGAAACATATGCACATTAATTGACATGTAATGGGAAACGTATGAAACGAATTAAACGAATGAAACAAATGCACATCCCTATTCTTCTGTGTCTTCTCCGGTCCCGCAGAAGATTGAGTGGAGGGCGCCCTCAAACGCGCTATATGCTCCACTTGTTGCCTCTGGGCCCAGGGAGACATCCAGCCACAGTCCCTGCAAGAGGCCTGCTCGTGCTCCGGGCCCAGGCATATGTAGCAATAATTATGTCCATACATTATGGACATAATTTTGCCACATTGGCAGTACTTAAATCCGGAGGGTTTAGGAACCATACTGCCAAAAAAGTTGTCGATTGAAAAAGATGAGGGAAAAAAATATATATATATCGCAAAATATTTACGATGAAGAGAGAGAGATAACAACCCCGCTTGCTATCTGCTCACGGAAAAAAAGAGACGGAGGAGAAAAACGGATTCGGGCGGAAAGACAATCGCGCAGTCACACAGAGTTAAAAACTCTGTCACTACCTGAGAAACTCCGCCTACTACCCGGTCGCGTCGACGCTCCCAGACAGCATTACTAATTCAGCCCTACTATTGACGGGAAACTCAGTTGTTCACGTGGCATTTGGACCTCAAGACTCCCTGCCTGCCAGTTACAGCCAATTCAAAAGTCTTATATTATTCTTTGATTTTCAGACTATTGCACTCATTTTGCTCTCAGTATTAAAATTCGCTACCTTCAAGCTCTCTGGTTGCTCTTTCATTCATAATGCCATTTCTAAAATGTATTGTAAAAAATAAAAAAATTAAAATTAAAAAAAAAAAAGAAAAAGTTTTGCTCTGTGCTAAAAACAGCCCAGTTCAGATGCTCTCTTACTTGGGTTTGAACATGAGGCAGGAACAGGTGCCTCAGGAGTTCAAGGTGCACAAAGATAGAGACCAGTCTAAAAGGTCCCTTGCATGTGCATTCACCAGAAGTCTGCCCAGTTGGTGATAAATGAGCAACCTCCATTTGTCATATGAAATTTCTGAAGCAAGTGAGGCACAGCAATTGGTGTCGAGACAGGAATCTAGTGAGAGCAGCCAGTTTACTGTGGCAATGTAAATCAGTAGGTGCAAAGAAACAATGGTGGCCTAGGTTGCCGACACAGCTGAGAGCATCGCATGCAGAACGGAATCTACCGTTACAGATCCCTACAGAGAAGCTATACGCTAGCAGAATCCCTCACCTCGAACCACAAATAGAACAGAGAGACCTTCACCAAATAGAAAAAGAAATGAAAATAAAAACTAAACTGCAAACCCCAAGAAACCCAACTGCATGTAGTGCAACACTGGAGAAAAAGAAACAAATGCATTTCATAAGAACATAAGATATGTTATACTGGGTCAGACCAAGGGCCCATCAAGCCCAGTATCCTGTTTCCAAAAGTGGCCAATCCAAGTCACAAGTACCTAAACATTAGAGATAAATCTCAAGCAACTATTGCTTATTAATTACCATAATAGCAGTTTATGGGTTTTTGCGCTAGGAACTTATTCAAACCTTTTTTAAACCCAGTTACACTAACTGCTGTAACCACATCCTCTGGCAATGAATGCCAGAGCTTAACTATGCACTGAGTGAAAAATAATTTTCTTCAATTTGTTTACTACTTGCTAACTTCATGCAGTGCCCCCTGGTCCTTCTATTATCAGAGAGTAAATAACCGATTTACATTAATTTGTTCAAGTCCCTTCATGATTTTGTAGACTTCTATCATATCCCCCCCCTCAGTCGTCTCTTCTCCAAACTAAACAGCACTAACTTCTTTAGCTTTTCCTCACAGGGCAGCAGTTCCATGCCCCTTATTTTGGTCGCCCTTCTCTGCACTCTCTCCAGTGCAGCTTCATCCTTTTTGAGATGCAGCGACCAGAATTGCACATAGTATTCAGGGTGCAGTCTCACCATGGAGCAATACAGAGGCATTATTACATCCTCTGTTTTATTTTCCATTCTCTCCCTAATAATTCCTAAAATTGTTGCTTTTTTGAACGCCACAGCACACTGAGCTGACGATTTCAATGTGTTATCCACTATGACGCCTAGATTTTTTTTCTAGCTGGTAACTCCTAAGAGAGAACCTAAGATTGTGTAACTACAGCAAGGGTTATTTTTCCCTATATGCATCACGTTGCACTTTTCCAGTCTCGAATGGTCCTCCTGCAATTCAATACACTCCATTTGAGATTTAACTACTCTGCATAATTTAGTGTCATTGGCAAATTTGATCACCTCACTTGTTGTACCCCTTTCCAGATCATTTATAAATATAATAAAAAGCACTGGTCCAAGTACAGAACCCTGAGGCACTCCAGTGTTTACCTTTTTCCAGTGTGAAAACGGACCGTTTAAACCTACTCTGTTTCCTGTCTTTTAACCAATTTACAATCCACAAAAGGACATTGCCTCCTATCCCATGACTTTTTTGTTTTCTTAGAAGCCTTTCATGTGGCACTTTGTCGAATGCCTTTGGAAAATCCAAATACATCACATCTACTGGTTCACCTTTGTCCACGTTTATTCATCCCTTCAGAAAAAAAAAATGTAGATTTGTGAGGCAAGACTTCCCTTGGGTAAATCCATGCTGGCTGTGTGCCATCAAACCAAGTTTATCTAAGTGTTTTATGATTTTTTATAAAAGCTTCCATGATTTTTCCCAGCACTGACATCAGGCTCACCGGTCTATAGTTACCTGGATCCCTTTTTAAATATAGGGGTTACATTGGCCATCTTCCGAGTACATTGGATGATTTTAATGATAGGTCTGAAATTTCATTTTTATTTTTTTTTTTAAACTTTTCAGAACCCTGGGGTGTATACCATCTCATCCAGGTAGATTTACTATTCTTCAGTTTTTCAATCAGTTCTACCACATCTTCCAGATTCACCTTGATTTGGTTCAGTTGTTCTGAATCACCACCCTTGAAAACGTTCTCCGGAATGGGTATCTCCCCAACATCCTCGTCAGTAAACACTGAAGCAAAGAAATTGTTTAATCTCTCTGCAAAGGCCTTATCTTCTAAGGGCTCCTTTAACCCCTTGATCATCCAACGGTCCAACTGACTTCCTCACAGGCTTTCTGCTTTGGATATATTTTAAAACATTTTTGTGAGTTTTTGCCTCTATGGCCAACTTCTTTTCAAATTCTCTCTTCACCTGTCTTATCAATTGCCAATCCTTATGCTTTATCCTATTTTCTTCTGATGGATCCTTCTTCCAATTTTTGAATGAAAATCTTTTAGCTAAAATAGCTCTTTCACCTCACCTTTTAACCATGCTGGTAATCGTTTTGCCTTCCTGCCACCTTTCTTAATGCATGGAATACATCTGCTTCTTGGATTTTTTTTTTTTTTTTTTTAACAATTTCCATGCCTGTTGCACACTTTTTACCTTTGTAGCTGCACCTTTCAATTTTTTCCTATTTTTCTCATTTTATCAAAGTTTCTCTTTTGAAAGTTTAGTGTCAGAGCCGTGGATTTACTTACTGCCCCCCCTTCCAGTCATTAGTTCAAATTTGATCATATTATGATCACTATTGCCAAGCAGTCCCACCATTACCTCTCACCAAATCCTGTGCTCCACTAAGAATTAGATCTAAAATTGCTCCCTCTCTCATTGGTTCCTGTACCAATTGCTCCATAAAATTGTCATTTATTCCATCCAGGAACTTTCTCTCTCTAGCATGCCCTTATGTTTCACTTACCCAATCAATATTGGATTAACTGAAATCTCCCATTATTACTGCACTACCAGTTTGATTAGCTTCCCTAATTTCTCTAAGCATTTCACTGTCCATCTCACCATTTTGGCCAGGTGGACGGTAATATACTGCTATCACTATATTCTTCCCCAACACACAAGGGATTTCTATCCATAAAGATTTGATTGTGCATTTAGTCTCATGCAGGATCTTTATCCTGTTGGACTCTATGCCACCCCAGACAAAGCACCACCCTGCCATCAAGATACTCCTATCTGTCATTGCAATATAGTTTGTACCTCGGCATAGCTCTATCCAGTTGGTTATCTTCTTTCCACCATGCTTCTGAGATGCCAAATAAGTCTCTCTCATCATTCACTGTTACAATTTTTTATTTTTTTATTTAAAAGTTTTTATATACCGTGAATTGATCAGAATTCTGTCTAGACGGTTTACAATTAACATACAGAATTAAAACAACAATACAAATAAAACATATACCGTATTTTTCGCTCCATAAGACGCACTTTTTTTCCCCCAAAGGTGGGGGGAAAATGTATGTGCGTCTTATGGAGCGAATATAAAAAAAAAACCAAACAAAAATCTAACAAACACCCCCCCCCCCCCCGACTCCCCCAAGCCCTGCCGACTTAATTTCCTACACCCCCCCCCCCCCCCAAGACCTGACAAATTAATTTCCTGCAACCCCCCACCCTCCTGACCCCCCCAAGACCTGCCAAACGTCCATGGTGGTCCAGCGGGGGTCCGGGAATGATCTCCTGGGCGTGGGCCGTCGGCTGCCAGTAAACAAAATGGCGCCGACGGCCCTATGCCCTCACTATGTCACTGAGACCGACCGCTGCTATTGGTCAGTCTCAGTGACATAGTGAGGGCATAGGGCCGTCGGCGCCATTTTGTTTACTGGCAGCCGACGGCCCTATGCCCTCACTATGTCACTGAGACCGACCGCTGCTATTGGTCGGTCTCAGTGACATAGTGAGGGCATAGGGCCGTCGGCTGCCAGTAAACAAAATGGCGCCGACGGCCCTATGCCCTCACTATGTCACTGAGACCGACCAATAGCAGCGGTCGGTCTCAGTGACATAGTGAGGGCATAGGGCCGTCGGCGCCATTTTGTTTACTGGCAGCCGACGGCTCACGCCCAGGAGATCGTTCCCGGACCGCTCCTGGACCCCCGCTGGACCACCAGGGACGTTTGGCAGGTCTTGGGGGGGTCAGGAGGGTGGGGGGTTGCAGGAAATTAATTCGGCAGGTCTTGGGGGGGGGGGCAGGAGGGTGGGGGGTTGCAGGAAATTAATTCGGCAGGTCTTGGGGGGGTCAGGGGGGTGGAGGTTGTTAATTTAAAGGGTTGGGATGGGGGGGGGGGTTTGGGGGTTCCCACAGAAAGAAAAATTTTCTGATCTGGGGAGTGGACCGAAATGGCCCTCCCCAGACCCGAAAACAAAATGGGGAGAAAAAAAAAAAAAAAACTATGCACTCCCCTAATTTGCTCCATAAGACGCCCAGACGCAGAGCCGGTTTAGCACAATTTTTTTTTTTTTTAATTTTCCCCCTCTGAATCCTAGGTGCGTCTTATGGTCAGGTGCGTCTTATGGAGCGAAAAATACGGTACTATGTTTCCAACATTGACTATTGAGGGAGTGTTGAGGGAACAGGAGTGTTACTTTAAATTCAACTGATTTTGAAAGCCAAGGTAAAGAGAAGTTTTTAGGGATTTTTTTTTTTTAACTCTTTCTTATTGGCTGTCAATTGAAGTTCTTCGGGAATAGAGCATATTGGCCATTTAAATAGAGGAAGTGGGGTTGCTCTGTTTGAGAGCGTCTTCAACTGTTACTGAGTGACACAATCTTTGAAGGATTTTGTCCAATTGGGGAAGTGGAGGCATCCACTAAAATGAATTATTGAATGTAAACCCCTGAGGAAGGCACGATTGCCGAAACATGGTCCATGTTGGGTGGATTAATCGAACGCCCGTGAAGCTAAGTATTTGTTGTGGGTTAGTGACAATAGGTGGGAGATATAAAGGAATTCAAAATATTAACATTTTGGGAGATATTATTTAATAATATATATAAAAAACATTTTTAGTGAGATAGATAGTAGATGATTACAACTATAGTGCCGATTGGGCTGATACTGCCTGAGGCCCATTGCAGGCGAGTTAAATTAAAGGCACGATTACCTGATACCGTCTGTCTCTTAAGATTGTAGATATTTTTGGTAATAGGGTTTGATATGCTATTGATCCCTCTCTGATTTTTCTATTTTTGATAGATCATACACTCTAATTCTCCCATCTTACTACTTAGACTTCTGGCATTAGCATACAAACATTTCAAATTGTGTTTGTTTGTAATAACATTCTGCATTTCAGTTGACCGGGATAAATTGGAATCTTTTAGCTCAGGTAAGTTTTTAATTATAGGCACTTGGACTACTTTTCTTATTATTGGAACCTCTCTATTGAGATGCCCTAACTCTAATGTTTCATTAGTATCCTCCTGTGTTTTTCAAAATACAGGTATCAGCGATATACATTTCCCAATGTAGGCAGAGAACTTCAAAAACTCCCACAAAAGAATGAGCAGGAAACTGTATAATCCTGGGAAAAACAGAAAAAAATACAAAACAAAAACTAAGATCAAAGAAATTATGAACTTGTAAGGTCAAGTGTGGGTTTGCTCTCTGTACTGGTATGTTATGACCAGCCATGCTATTTCGCTGGTCATAACAGCTGGTCATCTGTTGCCCACTTAGCCAGGATAAGGAAATACTACAAAATACTAATGGAAATTAAACTGGCTAGTAAAATGGGCAATACAATAATAATGGGAGATTTCAATTATCTGCGTACTGAGTGAGTAAATGTCACATCAGGACATGCAAGAAAGGTAAGCTTCCTAGATGCCAAAGACTGCTTCGTGCAGCAGCTGATCATGGAACCGATGAGAGGGGCGACTATATTAGATCTAAGTGGAACGTAGGACCTGGTACAAGAGATAAAGTGGTGGATCTACTTGGCAACCGTGAACATAATGTAAGAAACATGGATAGACAGCGTGTTTGAACATGTGGAAGGCATTGAAATGTTGCTAATTGATACTGGGCAGAAAGCCTGAGACCTTAGAGAGCAGACAAAAAAGCAGGGGAAGAACAGGATAACCTCAAACAGAAGTAAGCGCAATGATCTTCATATCGTCAGCTTACCAAAGAAAAGTAAAGGATAAGCAGAGTGGGCTTCTTAGGGAAATGGATACTTGAGGTCCTGATCCTGGATGGCAAGGGCATCAAGGATCAGGATGCCCTTGCCAAATGAGCACACAGTGTGTTGGCACCCACAGAAAATGGTCAACCTAGGACTACAATTTTAAAAGCTACACAGCTACGGAAATAAAAATCAAAATAATGGAAGCCAGCAGGAAAATTAAAGAAACTTGTTACCAAGGTTGATGGATCTATTTCTTCCAAAATTTCTCTGCTGACTTGCAGAGGAAAAAGCAGGGGTTTGCGGACACAAAGTATACCATGCTGACAGACTACTGACAACAGTGGGGAGATTCACATTTGGAACAATGAGTAGGCATTCAAAAATCCATGCTGCTAGAGATATCCACAATCTTTCTGCTCAGCTCATCAAGGAGGAGTTCCAGAGTGGCAGGAAATTAAAAAGGCAGAGCTGACAGATTCCATGGAAAGCAGCAAGGTCATTGTACAGCACAGCAAGGCCATGACAGGGATGAACAGCAATTCATGAGTACAACAGTTCGGTCATTACCAGAGAACAATGGGTTTTATAAATTGCTGGACTGAACGGGATGGGAAGGAGCAGATTACATGCAGGCAACTAAAGGTGATCTGATTTCTGGGAGAGAAAGGGGATTAGATGGTTTTTAATAGAGTTTAAGGAAGGGGGTGTGATCAGGTTTTCCAACGAGACATCTGGGCCTCAGGGATTCCCTCATCCTGGTGTGCTGTTTCTTGGGAAGGGATAGGGAAGGTATGATTTAAGCAGCATTGTTGAAGGAAATACAAGTCAGTGGGGATTGGTGAAGTCCCCTTATCTTTGGAAGCCGCAGTTATTATGGGAGTTCTGTCAGATGTTTGTATTAAGTTCTAGGTGAGTTTGTTGTGGATGGTTTAAACGTGGAATAAATGGGCTGTATGGTACTTCATATTACAAACTGTTTAGATTTCTTTTGTTGGAATGGCTAATGCTAAAGCTAATTTCATCTCTCTTGTAAGCCTACCTAGGGTCACTAAAGTTTGCTAGAAGGTTTCTGGGGGGTTCCTACTCTCCAGGGTCAGTGAAAGATCAGCAAGTTCTGTGCAAGTGCAGAGCTCTTGCAATTTGCAAGCATCCTTCCTTTGAGGAGGGGTGTAAGGGGATTGGAAAATCTGTCCTGCAGTGAGTGATGTGCTGCGCTAGATAAGGTTGAAATAGTGGGAGGTTCATCCCCCCCAAAGGGGATGGGTTAGGGTGTGAAGTTATGTTGTCTATGATGCTTCCACAGAGCTGGCCTCCGGGGCATCCCACTCCAGGTCGATGAGTTCCTGGATGGTTTCCATCATTGGGAAGTAACATGAGACTTTACAAAGGGATGGAGTTCTTCTTTGGTTCTGCCATCGGGCCTGTGCCTGGAATACCCAGAGTCTTCAGAGTCTGGGAAACAAGGGCTGGTAGTTCATCCTTGTGGAAGAAGTGAAGCATGGTTCGGTATGGCTCCAGGCCTGGAGGAATTTCTCCTTCTTCCAGGGAGTCGCCATCATCATCTGTGGTGTCTGGATCCCTGTCAGGAAAATTCTTGGTCAGGCGAGGCATGTCTCGAAGCATCCGAGCAGGGCAGAGAGGATCTTGTGCTTCCGGCAGGGGTTGAGCCCGGGGCGCAGCTGGGGCTGATTGTCCCTGAACGAAGGCTTGCAGCCTTTGGAAAAATTCTAAAAACAGGAGAAGGTCCCTGGGTCCATGTTAATCCCAGGGGGGAGTCAGCGTAGGAGCCCCTGAGGTGCCCCTCTTGTGGAGAAGCCATCTCAGAGATGCATAGATCCGGGGAACTATCATCTGTAGTAGTTCCTGACCCATCCACAGACAGTGAGAGGGACCAGACGCGGCTCCTATGTGGCAGGCTGTGCAAAGAGAGTGCCTTCTGCCATTCTTGGATGCCGGTGCCGTGCCTCTGGTTTCAATGCGCGTGTGTAATTGTAAACGCGGCTGTGCGTGTAGTTGTGCGCATGGGGTGCACTCAGTTATGCGCACCGCTGTGTGTGCAGCTGTACTGGACGTGCACAGGTTAGGTGCATCGGCCATCCGGCTTGCCCCACGGGTACCGCCGGTCGAGAAGGGAAGATGGTGCCGATGATCTCCACTTGGACCCCTGCACCAGATCAGGGCCTAGCCCAGCCAGGGCTGCTCAACCCGATCAGTGCTCCCTTTTACCTCGCTGGAAAAGAAATGGAATCAGTATGGCAATCCGAGCCTCGAGACATGAATTTTTTTTTTTCATTCATTTATTAATATTAGACAAATCATTTCAATCTAGTATGGGTCAATAACAGCAAATTTAAAGAAAATTCCAAAAAGACTATATAAATCCAAATTTAAACTCCTATTTCTAGGTAAGTATTAGACTCTGTAAGCGGTAATTTGGGAGATCCAAGGGTTACAAGAACACACTAAAAATAGGAAAAAGGGAAAAAGAAATAAAGGGAGAATGTCATAGATATATTGTACCCTGAGCTCTATTAATTATCTAAAAAAACGCAGCTGAGATGGTTCAAAGAAAATACCGAGTATTATTAAGTTCCATTACACATTTACAAGGGTATCTAATTGTAATCTGTGCTCCTAGTTGCCTAGGCTCCTGGCACATTCCTAACAGCTTCTTCCTGCGGGACTGGGTGGATCTGGTAATGTCGGGATAAACCCATATCTTCTGGCCGTAGTATAATTTTTCTCTATTACGAAAAAAAAACTCTCAAAGTAGAATCTCTATCTGCAGGAAAAACGAAAGTTACTAATAATGTGCCTCGATAGTCCACTTGGTCCTCCCCTGATATTTCCAGAAAGACTGTAAGATCCGTGCCCAAATTCTGAGGCGAGTCAGCCGCAGCATCTTGATTTCCTTTCTTTTCTGATGAGAAATATATATTGGACAATGGCAAACTGTAATTCAGGACCCGGGAGGGGGAGCTTTTCCAAGCAGAGATTAGAATTTTGTCTCTGCGGCTGCGCATGTGTTCCCGCGCAGGAAAAACAGAATCTCCTCAGTCTGCAATTAAGCTTACGCCTAGCAGAATAGACGGGTCGACTAAACAGGGAGGGAGGGAGGGACAGCATGGCTAGTTTATCCTGCTATCTACGGAAACACCGTTTATGGTAAGCAAACTTGCTTTTTCCCCGTTGATAGCAAGGCTGAATTAGCCATGCTGTCATGGGAGTCCCAAGCTCCCAATCACACACTCTGATAAAGGTTTATTGTCCCTGCGTGATTGTCGACCTGGTTAAGTTGATAGAGACTACAGGACTGCTTATCCTAGTTTAGCATCATCAGTTGCCTGCTGGTCTAGGCAGTAGTGGGACGTGAAGGTGTGAAGGGATGACCATGTAGCCGCTTTGCAAATGCCCACAGGTTGTACATTTCTGAGATGTGCTATTGATGCAGCTACTGCCCTGACTTGATGAGCAAAAGACAGAGGCAACTTTTGTTTCTAATAACAGAATTGGATACACTGTGCTATCCAGCTGGAGATGGTTTGTTTGGCTACCGGCAGTCCCAGTGCATTTGGGTTGAGCGAGACCAATAATTGAGAGATACGGGAGTCAGCGTGCCTGCTCCTTGTAGTATGCCAACGCACGTTTACAGTCCAGTGTGTGCAGCAAGCGTTCTCTATCGTTGAGATGAGGTTTAGGGAAGAATGTTGGTAGTTCTATTGATTGGTTCAAGTGGAACTGTGTGTCCACCTTTGGGAGAAAGGCTGGATGAGTTCTGAGAACTGCCTTGTGATAATAGAACTGTAGATATGGAGCACAGTGAACCAAGGCCTGCAGTTCCCTTCGAGTGGATGTTACTGCCACAAGGAAGACTACTTTCCACGTAAGGTATTTTATGTGGGCTGAGTCCATTGGTTCGAATGGGGATAGCATGAGCTGCTCCAAGACCATGTTCAGGTTCCATGGAACCGGTGTTTGAGGTTGGTGGGTGAAGGTGCGATAAACCCTTGAGAAAACGAGATAGGAAAGGGTGATTGGAAATCGATTAACCGCTATGTGGTCTAAGATATGCTGCTATGGGACTAAGGTGAACCCTTATTGAGGATGTTGCTAAGCCAGATGTATACAAAGTATGGAAGTAATCTAGGAGTGATTCCGGTGAAGTCTAAAGCTTGAATTCCCTTGGATATGCACCAGGTGGAGTAATGCTTCCATTTGAAACTGTAATTCCGTCTAGTTGATTACTACCTAGATTCCAAAAGGACATTTTGGGCTGCAGTAGATATACCCTGTTCCGTCAGTAGGAACCGTTCAATCTCCACGCTGTTAAATGAAGGGACGAGTGAAGTGGGTGGAAAAGGGTTCCCCCCTTTCCTGTACTAGAAGATCCAGTTGATCTGGTAACCAAATTGGGTCCTTGATGGAGAGGTGTAAGATGTAGCTGTACCACAGTTGTCTGGGCCAAGAGGGGACTATTAGTATTAGTTGAGATGCATCCGTTATGCATTTCTGTATTGTCCTTGTAATGAGAGGTATGGGTGGAAAGATGTACAGTAGGCCTTTCATCCAAGGAATGAGAAAGGCTTCCTGCGCAGTTCTTTTTTCACTGGGCCATACTGAGCAGAAACGAGGGACTTGTGCGTTCATCTCTGTAGCGAGAAGGTCCATCGTTGGAACCCCCACCGATTGAATATTCCTTGAGCCACTTGTTAGTTGAGTGACCATTTGTGAGGATGGAATACTCAGCGCAGTGTGTCCACTCTGGTATTGGCAACTCCCAGAAGGTATGTTGCTTGCAAGTGGATGGAATGCCGATGTGCCTGTTTGAAGATTAGAAGCGTTCCCCTGCACAGGGACCATGAACCGGACCCTCCTTGCTCGTTTATGTAAAACATTGCTACTTTGTTGTCCATGTAGACAATGATTCTGTGGCCCTGCAGGTGATGTCTAAATGCTTGCAAGGCATTCCGAATTGCTCTGAGTTCTAGCAGGTTTATCTGTAAGTTTTGTTCCTGTGTCAACCACAGTCCTTGTGTTTCTTAAAAAAAACCACAAAAAAAACAACAAAAAAACCCACCAATGCTTCTCACAAGGGTTAAGGACTGCGTTGTGTGGGGGAAGGCTGAATAACGCCCCTTTGAACAGTGTTGACTTGGTGAGCCACCAGTTTATATCCTTTGTCATTTCGGAAGTGAGCACTAGACGTTTCATCAACAGTTGCGAGTGTTGTCTCCATTGACGTTTCAATCCCCACTGTAGACGACGCATATGTAGTCTGGTGTTGGGCATCGTGAAAATGGCTGACGCCATGTGACCCAAGACTGTCAGGATTTGTCGTGCTGAAGGCTTGTGTGTTCTTTTGAGAGCGCGCAGGAATCTACGCATTGTTATAGTTTTGAGGTGTTGGAGTGGATTCTTGGGTACTGTGGTGATGACCACTCCCACAGCGAGGAGCCTTGTGGGAATCCACAGTACTAGGCTAGACTCTAGACATGCAAACACAGAGATTTGTCTTTTATTATACAGCAGAATGATACCACCAGAGGTGGCAGTAGTGAGGTGATCCAGAGGTAGCAGTCCAGGGACCCTCGGCAGAAGAGACCCGTCTCGCAATGATAGTATAGGGAGTGAAGGATGCGGTTCCCAGTGCTGATCTGCAGATGAGAAAGACTGACAATGTTAGATTACTTACTAAGTTGGTAGCTGTATAGATGGAGATCCCAGCAGGCAGAAGTAGTTGAATACAGGCACCGAGGCAGGGACAGCAGGCCCTCGAGGAGCAAGTACCTGATCTCTGATGGACGCCTGAAAGAAAGCAAAGGGCCCCCGAGGAGCGGGTACCCAGGTTAGAGTATTACCCTGAAGGGCATAGAGAGCTTCCAGTGGCAGAGTAGCTTAGACCGGACAAGTCCAATCCTTGCTAACTCGATTTGTTAGCAAACGAAGGGCAGGCTAAATACCCGGATGGTGTGACATCACTCGAGGGGGATGCCCCCGAGGTTCCCGCTATTACGTGGATAAAAACATGGGTGGCATGCGCACGCACCCTAGGAGGCCCTCAGGAGAAACATGGCGGATTGCCTTGCCATTTCCGTTCCAGGGACATTGGAGAAAGCGGCATGCAGACGCGGCGGTAGCCATCTTCCCAAGGCTAGCAGGGAGAGCAGAGAGAAAGGTGAGGCACAGAGGTCGAAGCCGTCTGAGACCGATGGACAACACGCATCTCCTGTTTTCGGTCTTCCAGCAGGAATGCTCTGTTGCGGGTGGTATCCTATCGAGCTCCAATGAACTGTAGAATTTGAGTCGGGTACAACGTTGATTTTTGATAGTTGACTACAAGCCCCAACCTGTCCAAACAATCGATCACCTGTCGAAGATGCTCGATTAGTGAGTTTGGAGTCGAGGCTACTAGAAACCAATCGTCCAGGTATGGAAAGATTGTCATACCTCGTTGTCGGAGGTGTGCCACCACCACCACCACACATTTGGTAAAAACTCTGGGAGCTGCCGATAGGCCAAAGAACTTTGTATTGGTAGTGATAATGCTTGTATCGGAAGCACAGGTAGCGCCACGAGGATGGATGGATAGAAATGTGGGTATAGGCATCCTTCAGGTCTATTGAGCACATCCAGTTGTTGGGTTGCAGGAGAGGTAGAATTGATTTGAGGGACACCATTTTGAATTTCTCCTTGACAAGAGATTTGTTCAAGTCTCTGAGATCCAGAATTGGATGAAGGCCACCGGATTTCTTGGGAATGAGGAAATATGGTGAATAGAAGCCTTTGTCCTGGGCTTTCCACGGAACAACAACTCGGATTGCCCGTTGTTGTTGGAGTGATGATACTTCTTCTCAAGAGTTGGGAATATGATATCCGCGCTGATGGAACAGCGAAGTGAGGAAGAACGGGTTTGGTTGTGAACTGGAGCTGATAGCCCTGTTTTACAATGTTGAGAATCCAGCGATCGGATGTTATCGCTTCCCGTGCTGGGAGGTGAGATATGATCCTTCCCGGGGGCGCACGATGCAGTGGTGGCAGCTGTATCTCTAAAAAGACAGTGCTGTTTTCATGGAGGCTGCAGGATGTTGGCCCTGCTGCCTTTGGGTTCTTGGCTTGCCCCTCCTATCTTGTGGCTGGTGCTGTTGTGGCCTTTGGTACGCTTGGTATGACTAGTGTCTATACTGTTGATAAGATCTATAAGGGCAGCGTGAAAACTGTTGACGACGAGAAGCCCCGAAGTAGTGTCGAGAGGACGAGTAGTTGGACAGGGTAGTCAGGGATTGTACGGCTATAGCTTGAGCTTTTAGTTTTGTAACAGTTTCCTGGAAGCGGTCTCCGAATAAATTATCTCCCGTGCATGGTAAATTGGCCAGTTTATCGTGCAAGTCTTCCCTGATTGCACTAGCTCGGAGCCATGCTATCCTGCGCGCTGCAATGGCCACAGCTAAAGCTCTGGACAAGGTTTCAAATCCTTCCTACACCACTCGGAGCAGATGCCAGGAACACTCTTCCATATCTTGTAGTGTATGTGGAATCGGCTCCGCAGTAGAGGTGAGCATCCCTTTCGTTACCTGAATATATTCATACATGTATTGCACCATATAGAACTAGTGATGCTGTATGCGAGCGGCTAACATGGAGCTCCGATACATCTGTCTTGCGAATTCGTCCAAACAACGGTTATCCCTTCCAGGTGGGTTAGAGGCATGCAGTTTAGATTTTTTTTTTTTAGAACGCTGCATAGCGGACCCAACCACTATGGACGCATGTGGTAACTGCGGTAAAGTATAATGAGACTACTTACACATACGGAATTTCAAATCAGTTTTCCTTGAGATGGCAGGAAGTGAGTATGGAGTTTCCCAAGATTTTTCAAGCACCCTATCTAGCACTTCCTGCAGAGATAGAGAGGTCGGTTCCCCTGGAACATCAAAAATTTTTAAGAGCCCTAGTGTTTCAGCTCTTAGATCCGGGAGGTTTTGGATGTCTAAGTGCAATATCGCTCCCAACTTGTCTAGAAACTTTGGATAGGACACGTCGTCGGGTGGTTCTTGTGGTTGTTCTGGTGGGTCCGATGGATACCCAGTGGAAGAACTTGGTTAAGAGTGAGGGGAATCTAAGTCCTGGGGTGATAGAGCCTGTGAGCTGGTGATGAAGGCAGGAATGTCTGTGGTGACTTCGAGGGCTCTAATAATGGTTCTCTCGAGGCCTGTGGTGTTTCAGGAGAACTGGAAGTAGACGCATGAGGTAATTTGAACGTGGTTTGAAGACACTCAAAGAAGCCGGACAATGCCTCAGACAAATGGAAGAATGCTTGTGTCTGTGGAGGCATTTGTGGGCGAATAGGCTGTTATGGAGGTTCTACTGAGCCCAGTATGTCAGAGTCCAGGTGTGAAGATCTTGTCCTAGCTGGTCGGGTATCTTTTTCGTGTTTCTTGGTTGTGACAGATCATCATCCAAGGGCTGCGATCGTATTGATCCCTCAGAGATGCTGCAAGATGAAGAGGAGGCAGAGGAAGAAGGTACATGCTCCCAGTCTGCCTCAGAAGCAGAAGTAGCCCTCGATACTCGTTCATGGTGTGACAAACTGGATTCTGAGAGATGTGGGTTAGCCTTTCATTTCGCTCTGTCCTCATGTCCATGTTTTTTTTTTATGGTGTACATATCTGTGGTGGCGTTCACCAGAACTCACCGCATGTTTTTTCGAATGGCTGGTCCCAGCCTCCGGTGATAGTCATTGACATTTGTGTGTCCTATCAGTGTCTTGCAATGCTGGCGATAAATGACAGATGAGTGTGCCAGTGTTGACTCGACTGAGGTGGATGAATGCCTCCTTTTTTATTTATTTTTATTTTAACAGCTTTTCTATACCGACATTAAAATACACATCATATCGGTTTACATAATAACAAAAGGAGGAAAGTACAGAAAACAGGGAAGGGGGAGGACAACAGAGTTCCAACAGCAGAAACTAAACAAACTGAAAAAGATGAGAGAAGGGAGAGAGATAACTTAACTAAATTATACAGGGTAACTTGATTTACATAATCGATTTTTTGCGTCGAGTGCGCTGGCTCCGGTGCCGGATGTGCTGTCTTAGTCTCCTGTTGTGCTGGCTTCGGCCTCTTCGATGTCGGCGCCGGGTGTGATGTTACCTTCGGAGTCATTTGCATTCACAGACCAGGTCCCTGGTCTCCACTCTGGGTCACATATTTTGGGTGCGATTCCCAGCCCATCGTCAACATTTTCTCATGGGCCTTCTTAGACCTATGAGGGTCTTTGTACTTTTCTTTACTTACAAGTTCCACCTTATCTCCAGGCCTGGAGATCTTGGGATCCAACAATGAGGCCCTCTTGACTGATGGAGCTTGATGTTTGAATGGCCCCGGAGACGTGTGTGTGCCTCTAATGGAGGGGCATAGGAGCCTCCAACGCTACTCTGTAGGTCTTTAATTTTGTGGGCGCGTTGCCTCTGGACCCTCAGCGACATGCGGCCACAATGCTCGCATTCGCCCTGATTATGGTCGGATCCGGTAATGGACATGATCTTGCCACATGAACAGGGTTTAAACCCAGACAGCATGCTCTGTTTTTTTAGACATTTCTCTTCAAAAAAGTAAAATCGTTGAGGAGAAAAAAGCTCCGCGTGCAATCCCACGCACAGAATAAACAGATTGAGGATTCTCTTTTTCCTATGCGGGAACACACACGCAGCCACAGAGACAAAATTCTATCTAACCTCTGCTTAGAAAGCTCCGCTTCCCAGGTCCTGAATGACAGTTCCCATGATAGCAGGGCTGAATTAGCCATGCTATCAACGGGAAATGTAAAACATCCATCAGGTATCTTAAATTGATCCCTTGGAGATATTTATTTTACATGAGGAAAATTTAGCACTCATATTTAAATCTCAGAGCATTTTCCATATTCGCCATCCTTTTCGTAGCTTCTAGTTCTCCTTTTAATACATTTGTTTGAACTTCTTGCAAATGTGAAACTTGTATGTCCAAATCCTTAATTTTGGTATCATGGGAATTTAATAATGGTTCCATAACATGGATACTCTTCTGTGATTTGGTTACAGCCACAGTAAGTGAAGAAATCAATTTTTCCAAGAAAATTAAAGCATTCCACACAGCTTCTAGTGTAATTATTTGAGATTTAGGCATTTTAGAGTTGAAAACTGTGCTTACCCCACCATCACGGCAGACTTCTGGAATCCTTGCAGATTCATCTGTCGGTCCTTCAACCCCCCCCCCCCCCCCGGATGGTAATCGAGCTGCTCAGGTCCGGTTGGGCCTGCTCCACAATATCGGCCCTCCTCTCCACAGATGGAACCATCGGGCCTGTAGTGTTCTTCCCTCTGCCCCACAGGGACCTCCCTCCCGGGGGTCGATGCATTCAGCGGAGTAAAACACCCCTCGATGGTAGGCTGAGAAGGGATGGATGGGGCAAGTGCAGAGGATTCAAGCCAAATCCTTACCTTCCTCTTGGCGTGCGGCATGTAGGAACAAGGGGAAAAAAAAAGACTGTTTCGAGGAGCAAGCTCTAACTCAGTCCTCCCTTTAGGCCACCATCTTGGATCTAGGAGATCTGAGTTTAAAATTTTCTGCTTACCGATAGAGTGCCAGGACGGTCTCCTGGGGGGGGGGGGGGGGAGAGGGCTTTACCTTCACCGCCACGCTCTGTTGTGCACTCACTGCCTTTCAGCCATTGTGGGGCTAAGTCCTCAGGAATTCTCAACTGGGGGAGGGACCCTTAGGTTTCACCGCAGAAGAGCGGGGCTCGATCTTCAAGGTAAATTTTCTTTTTCTTTGCTGTAATTCTTAACACTATTTAAGTGTTTGGGATAGTGTCCACATCTGCTAGGAGACTGAGAAATACTGAAGAGCTAAGGATACTGCAGGGGTATATCTAGAGTGACGTCAACTTTGAAATCTGACTCCGTCTCCCATCTGCTAGCAGAAGAGCACATAACCCACTGGTCCTGAGTCCATCTGGCTACACGCTAGGAAAAGCTGACATCACAGTATACATACCCCTGCACAGACATCAGTCTGCCAACATTCTCTGCAAAAGCTGTGGACAAACTAACAAAACTTGATTAACAGATAACCATTCAGCACTTAACCAACAGGAAAATACTGAGTTCAGATAAGGAGTGCAATAACACTGGTCTAGGGATTGGAGTAAAATTTACTAGTAACACCTGGAACACGCAGGAGTACAATAGCACAACCATCCAGAAGACAAGGGTGGGAAGGTGGATCCACCTGTCCTTATTAAAGAAAAAGAAATAATTAGGTAAGTAGTAATTTCTCCTCTTAGCCTATGGACAGGTGGATCTAAAACCAGTGGGATGTTCCAAAGCTACTCCCAAACAGGGCAGGAGGCTGCCCGCAGTCTGATCAACACCTCACGCACAAAGGTTATGTCCTCCCAGGCCTGCACATGCAGGCGATAACCACATAGCAGCTCGGCAAATATCGATGGGAGACAAATCTAATCTCTGACCATGACACTGCCTGAGCCCCAACCTGACTAGGCAACGGCTGCTCAGCATCCACATACACAGCTGTGACTCCCTCCTTAATCCAGCGGACTATTGTAGTCTGTGACACCAGCTCGCCCTGTTTACTCACATTGTGGAGAACAAACAGGCGATCTGTCTTCCTGAGAGGTTTAGAAACCTCCAAATACCTCAAGATACGCCTCTTGACATCCAAGAACCTTAACAGGCGACATTCTTCCACATCTCTTTCCCTGTCCAGAGATTCAAGTGAAAATCTGAGTCCACTTTCGGCAAAAGAGAAATAATAGTATGCAGCTGTATCAACCCCAGAGTCATCTGTAAAACTGGCTCCCAACAAGACAAAATCTGGAGTTCGGATACTCTACACACAGAACAAATTGCCACAAGAAACACCTTTTTTTCAAGGTCAGTAAACTCAAGGAAAGGCTACACAGTGGTTGAAAATTGGGGCCCTGCCAAAAAATCCAAAACTAGATTAAGACTCCACAAAGGCATCAGTAATGGCAAGGAAGAACGAAGATGCTTCACTCCTTTTAAAAAATGGGCTACATCTAGATGAGCCGACAAGGGTTCACGATTCACCTGCCCTCAGAAACAAGCAAGAGCCACCACCTGTACCTTTAATGAATTAATGGCCAACCCTTTATTCAATCCATCCTGCAAAAATTCCAAAATGAGCGGAATCTTAACCGAACAAGGAAGAACCCCTTGAAGTTTACAACAAGCCTCAAACACTTGCCAAACCCACACATAGGCTAAGGAAGTCAATAACTTTCTTGCTCAGAGCAAGGTGACAACCACCATAATAGAATATCCACTTTTCAGCAACCAAAGCCCTCTCAAGGGCCATACCATAAGACAAATTAGAGTCGGATCTTCGTGATGAACAGGCCCTTGCTATGCAGATCCCTGCAAGACAGAAACCAGAGGGGAGAGTTCACCAGGAGCCTTTGCAAATCTGCATACAATGGTTTTCTGGGCCAAGCCGGTGCCGCGAGAAGCACCATCCCAATGTGATTCTCTATCCTCCAAAACATTCTGCCCAACATGGGCCACGGGGGAAAGTAATATAGTAGCTTGCCTTCAGCCACTCGTGTACAAGAGCATCAATGCCCAACAAATTTTTTTTTTGGTCATGCAATATTACAAATCAAGAATCCCTTGTTACAGAAACATATGAAGTTCTCAAGTAAATACAAAATGTACAAACCCCCCCCCCCCTCCCAAGGGAGATTGAGGTTAAAGAGCATGCTACCATTTAAGTGAACTCCAGCAGAGAAAAAAATAAACAGGACAATGCAGGTACATATATGAGCCACCAGCCCAGGAAACCCAGAATGAGATTGAAAAGATTGTCAGACCTCTTACTGTGAAGGTGAATAAATGACCAATGAATAGATGAGTCAGAGACTTAGGTAGGGGAATTTGCATGTCATAGCCCCCTGGACTACTGTTGATAACTTGCAGTGAAATATCACTTTAAATAATACAGAACTTTTGACTGGAAAAGTCCTACATTGGAGAATTCTGAATGAGAGAGAGTTATTCTGGGATGGCTATTAAAATGTTATATTCACTTTAACATCATATAGTCTTTTATTATGAATTTATGTAACCGGTACCATACTGGCACTTTTATAAAACGTATTACCCAATACAATTCCTAACATTACTATATGTACCTATCTATAAACAGTTGTGATGGTATATAAAACTTAACGATGGTACAGAAAAGATTTTAAACAAATAAATAAATATTGAAAAGCACCAGTCCAAGTACAGATCCCTGAGGCATTCCACTGATAACCCTTTTCCACTGTGAAAATTGACCATTAATCCTACTCCATTTCCTGCCTTTTAACCAGTTTGTAATCCAAGAAAGGACATTGCCTCCTATCCCATGACTTTTTAGTTTTCTTAGAAAACTCTCATGAAGGACTTTATCAAACGCCTTCTGAAAATCCAAATACTCTACATCTGACTCACCTTTATCTACATGTTTATTAACCCCTTCAAAAACATGAAGCAGATTTGTGAGGCAAGACTTCCCTTGGGTAAATCCATGCTGTCTGTCTTTTTGCTCTGTGATTTTGATCTTTAGAATAGTTTCCACTATTTTTCCTAGCACTGAAGTCAGGTTTACCGGTCTATAGTTTTCCACATCACCCCTGGAGCCCTTTTTAAATATTGGGGTTACATTGGCCACCCTCTAGTCTTTAATTATAATGGATAATTTTAAAGATAGGTTACAAATTTTAACTAATAAATATGAAATTTCATTTTTTAGTTCCTTCAGAACCCTGGTGTGCATACCATTTGGTCCAGGTGATTTGCTACTCTTTAGTTTGTCAATCTGGCCTGCTACATCTTCCAGGTTCACAGTGATTTGGTTCAGTTCATCTGACTCATCATCCTTGAAAACCATCTCCAGAACCAGTATCTCCAACATCATTAGTAAACACAGAAACAAAGAATTCATTTAGTCTTTCTGCAATGGCCTTATCTTCCCTAAGAAATCTTTTAACCCCTTGGTCATCTAATGTTCCAATTGACTCCCTCACAGGTTTCCTGCTTCAGATATATTTAAATAAGTTTTTATTATGAGTTTTACACTTAACTTGACAGTGCTTATGCTTTACCCTATTTTCTTCAGATGGATCTTTCTTCCAATTATTAAAGGATGTTTTTTTGGCCATAGGCTAACTACAGCACACAGGCTGATTCTATAAAAAAAGTGCAGGAGAGCCGGCGCTCCATGTTGAGCACCTGCTCTCCTGGGCACACAATTCTCTATTTAAATAAGGTGTCACACTAATAAGGAGGCGCTAGGGACAATAGCATGTCCCTAGTTCCTCCTTATTAGTGGTAGAGGTGACTGTCAGTGGGTCCTAACAACAGACGCTCAATTTTACCGGCGTCGGTTTTCAAACCCGCTGACAACCACGGGTTAGGAAAACAGACTAGGATATTAAGCTGGAAGGTATACAGAGAAGCAGTTTTTTCTGCTTTTCTGTATACTTTTCTGGGTTGCTTAGAAGTTAACACTTGCCCTTGGGCGTTAATTTCTGAGAGTAAAGTGTGCAGCTTGGCCACACATTTTACTTTCAGTCGGGCCGATTCAGTAAAGTCTGCGGGAGAGCGGGCGAATGCCTGCTCTCCTGTGCATGCTATTCAGTATGCTAATTAGGCCCGGCGGTAAAATCGGGTAAAAGGAGGCGCTAGGGACACTAGCGCGTCCCTAGCACTTCCTTTTGGACTGGAGCGGCGGCTGTCAGCGGGTTTGACAGCCGACGCTCAATTTTGCCGGCATCGGTTCTCGAGCCCGCTGACAGCCACTGGCTCGGAAACCGGACACTGGCAAAATTGAGCGTCCGGTTTTCAACCAGACAGCCGTGGGCCAATTTCAAATTTATTTTTTTTTAACTTTTGGAAAGTTTCGGGACCTCCAACTTAATATCACCATGATATAAGTCGGAGGGTGCCCGAAGAAATTTCTGAAAGCAAAATGTGTGGCTTGGCTACACATTTTGTTTTCTGAATCGCGCGGGAATACCTAATAGGGCCATCAACATGCATATGCATGTTGCGGGCGCCATTAGGTTCGGCGGGTTGGACGCGCGTTCTGTCAGAGCGCACTGTACTGTATCGGCGCGAGCATTGTGGGCGACTAATAGGTTCATCAACATGCACTGGCATGCGATGAGCGCTATTAGTTTTTGTGGGGTTGGCCATGTGTTTTCAACGCACTATATCCCCTTACAGTATAACAGGTAGAGTGCATCGAAAACATGTAGCCAAACGGGTGCTAAACACGTACTGTATCGGCCTGACTAGCTTTTAACACCCGGCGCCAGACCTCATCGGAGGGGGTACTTGGGCTTTCAGCATATCCATAATGAATATGCATGAAACATATTTAAGTGTGATGCATATTCTTTATAGATGTCCTGAAGATCTAGTGGGTCAGAAAATCTCCAAGGACCACCTTACGTGTAGTATCCATATCCCAAATATTTCCACCTCTGTAAACTCCAAGTGGTAGGGACATTTTAACTCTGGGAAATTATCGTGCATTAGTTATTGATATTTGACATTCAAAACAGCCGTAAACGCAGCAGTACTATGCCTCTCCCTGCTTCATGTCCCCATAGCACCCTTGTGCACTGCTATCACGCAGCACCTAGTGTGTAAGCTCTTCAGGATGAGCACCGCCTCCCCGCTCCATACCTGTTTGTTTTCGTAAAGCAAGCCCGCATTAATCTCTTTTTAGCGTCCTGTACAGGACTATAGGAAACAGTGCCAACAGACACTCCCGAAGAGCGCAGGCAGGGACGACCGAACTTCAACAGCGCAGCTCTCCCCAACCTGCCTTTCCGTGCCTCCGCGCACTAGCGGCTACGAAACGATCACCGAGCACAAAAACTCAGCGCAAGCACAAATTCACTTCTTCCATGCACCGTTAAGATTTAAAATGTGCGTCTTTCCTGACGTCGGAGAGGCGCCCCCAGCGCGTCACAAGGCTGGGAGGAGAGCGCAGCCGGTTCCCGATAGGTTGGGGATTGAGAGGAAGGCGGGGATCGGCTTTTCATTGGCTGTTAATTTGCGTCTCTGACGGCGGGGCAGAGGAACTGGAACTGTCTGGCGATGATAGGATTTAAACACCGGACTCTATGTGATAAACCATACGAAGCTGTCTACAATAAGCAATTTAAGCCAGAGATCCCAGGTCACCGGGATTGCTGGATTGGCACCAAAAGTTATCACATGTTTACATGTTACCCTTAACTGCTTCATTTCTATTCTCGTGCTACAAGGGAACCTCTTTATATATCCCATGCCCTTTTGAAATCCATCACCATTTTTGTCTTCAGCATCTCCTTTGGGAGGGCATTTAAGGCATCCACTGAAAAAATATTTCTTGATCTCCTAAGACTACACCCTCCCCTTAGTTTCATGTCAGAACCCCTAATTGCACAATTTTCCATTGGAAAAGGTTTGTCTCGTGCATTTATAATACCTTTCAGATCTTTTAAAGTTTGTTGTCATAATCCCCACTGTCTCTCCTCTATGGTATACATATTTAGGTCCTCAAGTTTCTCTCATGATTTTTCTGATGTAGACCCTGCTCTGTTTTGGTTGCCACTTTTTGGACCGCTTATGTCTTGTCCCTAGCCTTTTGAAATGTGCAATGTACTGGCCCAAACGGCAGCAGTGGCTAACACCACTTACCCAGATAAGTCAGTACCGCCACTTACTCAGATAAGTCAGTACTTATCCAGGTTAAGGAGCAGCGGCTGCCAGAATTTACCTAGCGTGTTCCCAACTTTTTTTTATCCATTAGCGCTGGAAACTCCATCTGTGACCTAGGAGTTAAGTTTCCAGTGCTAAAAAAGGTGCACTAGCCCAACACAGTCTCTCTGCATTAGGGAGTATTGCTTAATGCCCTAATTTGTATAGGATTTCCATGTGAGGGCATTAAATGTTACGCTCTGCTGGCTGGGAGCGCTAGGGGGTAAGATGTGTGTCCCTTTGCGGTAAGATGGACCTCGTCTAGGGTTGGAGACGACCAGGCCCCTGCCGACCTGCCTGCCTAGTGAGCCAACCAAACATGGTTGGGCTCTGAGTGGTCCTCCGACTATTCCATGCCCTTTCGGCCTTGCCACTGGGTAGCGACAGAGGCAGCAGGCCAGACAGGAGACGAGGACGGACAAGGACTGAAGCTTGAAGGCTGAGACGAAGACTTCAGGACTCAGGAGTAGAACACAAGGCATCGACAACAGGAACGAAAGACGTCAGGACATCCAGAAAGGCGAGTGGATGGAAGCTCACCCATAGAAGGCCTCTGGAATCAGAGTAGATGGAGGCTCAGGGCATCAGAAATGTCAGAGGCAAGGATATCTCTTACGGACCTTGGGAAATCCAGACGAGACAGGAGGAACTGGGATGACTTGGACGAAGACAGATGGGCACTGTTCCTCAGGGCGCCATACACAACCCACCTACACGGGCGGACCCAATGGGCTGGTCACAGACCACCCTGTCCCACTGCGCGCCCTACACAACCTGGAGGCTGGTCACGGACCACACGGGAGCGGGGCAGGCTCAAGAAAGGAATCCAACTGACTGAGGCTCCAATGTCCGAGAACAGGAAATGGATTTACCCTCGGGATGGACATCTGGAGGACTCGAGCTGGAACATCTAAGGAACAGACATCAGGAAGATCAGGAACATAAGGACCTCTAGCCATCGAGGACATCAGGCCTTCCGGAACATCAGGATGGCAGAGATGGAAACATCAGGACATCAGAGACGGAGATCAAGAACAGCAGAGACGAAACAAAGAGGGATCCCTTGAAATACTGGAACACCAAGCAAGAGCAGGAACATGGAGTCCAAGAGGAAGGAGAAGCTCCTCAGAAGACTGGCTCGTTGCGAAGGCAAGGCATGAATGAATCCAAAACCTTTATATAGGCAAAAGAGGGAGTTTCCAGGAAGTGAGGTCATCAGTGTGCCACTCCTATGCTGGCCCTTTGGGAATCACTGCACTAAGAGGAAACTGTAATGTTCTGGCATTAAAACAGCTCGCTCCTTTTCAAAGCCTCCGAGGAACCAGGCTCAGCACAGCTGCATATTTTGAAAAATGATGATTGGCCCGCAGCAGCCAGCGGTAGGTTGGCCAACTTTTCCATGGATCATACCTGGCCACCCCACTAAACATGTTTTGGGAGGGGAGCTAACAGATTACTCTCACTTGAAAAACCCAGAGCCTGTCTTAAAATCAATGGCGGTTATTCAGAGTATTTTTCAGTGGGTAGAGGGACAAGACAGGGCTGCCCCTCTCTCCCATTTTGTTCGCTCTATTTTTAGAACCATTGGCTATTAATATCCGACATAACTCTGGTATATCTGGTTTTACCTTCCACCATAATTCATTTAAACTCTCTCTCTTTGCCGATGACATAATGTTCTCAATTACTAACCCCCATGATTCCTTGCTAGAAATATAGCATTGTTGCAACCGTCCCGTCCCGACAGCTGCACTCTTCCTACCTCTCTTTTTTTGCTCATCCTCTTGCTGTGGATGGACGCCTGGCTGCCGTGGCGTCTGGCTGCTGTCCTCTCCGGCGTCCCCGGACCGGCTTGGGCGCTGCCTCCCGCCGTGCTCCGTCTGTACCTTAGGGCGCGCGCGCCTCGCGCACCTCAGAGCTTTCCCTGGAACCAGGTTCTCGCTCCTCGAGGGCCTGTCTCCATTCCAGCCCTGGCGCCATCTCCTACGTGGAACCGCTGTGTGAGTATGTCTCCTTCAAGCCTCTCATCTCTCAGGGATCAGGTACTCGCTCCTCGAGAGCCTGCTTTTCCTATCCTGGGGTTCTCCATACTGGGGCTTGTGCATATTCCACTGTTCTCATTATTCTCAGTTCTTTCCACTACAGCACTGCTACCAGAGGAGTCGCTGTTCCAGCGCCTGAGGGATACTAGCCCAGCCGGGCTACTTCAACTACTCATCACTGCGACCTCTGGTGGCTACACAACATTGTTTACATAAAGATCAATCTCTATGTTTGTGTGTCCTCAGCTGAGCCTGACCTATGGCCCCTCACGGGACTGCCCCCCATGGTCGTGGTCAGCTGCCACAGTGTCCAAGGGTCCACCCAAACCTCACTAATTATAACAAGCATGATTTATGTACTTTTAGCAAGGTCTCAGGGTTTAAGGTGAATGGGGAGAAATCTGAAATCCTCAACATTACCTGTAAACCTGAATTAGTTCAAATGCTAAGGAAAACACATCCATTTCGCTGGGCTACTCATAAGATTAAGTATTTAGGGATTTACCTATCTGCCCACCCAAAAGACCTGTTTAATCTCAACTATTCACCCTTTTTACACAAAGCATTGCTAGACCTGGACAGATGGTGCAACCTCTCGATCTCTTGGCTAGGCTGCATAGCAACAATAAAAATGAAATTCCTGCCCAGGTTACTCGATTTGGTCCAATCTTTGCCTATCCTCTCTAACACTGTATTGAAGAACTAGCAAAAAAGGGTTTTTAGTTTCATTTGGAAAAGAAAATCCAGGGTTAGGCAGTCCATCCTTTATCAAACTAAGGCCTGGATTTATCAAAATGTGAAAAATATCTCATGCAATAGGAAAGAGAGAGAGAGAGAGATGGGATGTCCACCTAGTAACTTGAGGTGAGGTTTACCGTATTTTTCGCTCCATAAGATGCACCTGACCATAAGACGCACCTAGGATTCAGAGGGGGAAAATAAAAATAAAAATTTTGTGCTAAACCGGCTCTGTCCCCGGGCGTCTGTTCATCTTATGGAGCAAATTAGGGGAGTGCATAACATTTTTTTTTCTCCCCATTTTGTTTTCGGGTCTGGGGAGGACCATTTTGGTCCATTCCCCAGATCAGAAAACTTTTGTCTTTCTATTTCTGTGGGAAACCCCCCACCCTCCTACCCCCCCCCCCCCCCCGAGACCTGCCAAATTAATTAAATACAACCCCCACCCTCCTATCCCCCCGAGACCTGCCAAATTAATTAAATACAACCCCCCACCCTCCGGACCCCCCCAAGACCTGCCAAAAGTCCCTGGTGGTCCAACGGGGATCCAGGAGCGGTCCGGGAGCAATCTCCTGGACTTGGGCAGTCGGCTGCCAGTAATCAAAATGGCGCCGACGGCCCTTTGCCCTTACTATGTCACTGGGGTCAACCAATGGCAGCGGTAGCCCCTGTGACATAGTAAGGGCAAAGGGCCGTTGGCTGCCAGTAATCAAAATGGCGCCGACAGCCCTTTGCCCTTGCTATGTCACTGGGGTCGACCAATGGCCGTCGGCGCCATTTTGACTACTGGCAGCCGATGGCCCAAGTCCAGGAGATTGCTCCCGGACCGCTCCTGGACCCCCGCTGGACCACCAGGGACTTTTGGCAGGTCTTGGGGGGGGGGGGGTCAGGAGGGTGGGGGGTTGTAGTAAATTCATTTGGCAAGTCTGGGGGGGTCAGGAGGGTGGGGGGGGTTGTTATATTTTTGGGGTTTTTTTATATTCGCTCCATAAGACGCACAGACATTTTCCCCCCACTTTTGGGGGGAAAAAAGTGCATCTTATGGAGCGAAAAATACGGTAGGTATTAGTGTAGGGGTTAGGGGCCACTTTGACATTCAAAGTGAGATGTATGAACCGCACAGTGCTCTCTTGTGAAGATTTGATGACCTTCGGAGTGAGGAAACTCAGCCAAAGATGGGATTTGGCTGAGTTTCCTCACTCCGAAGGTCATCAAATCTTCACAAGAGAGCACTGTGCTGTTCATACGTCTCACTTTGAATGTCAAAGTGGCCCCTAACCCCTACACTAATACCTAAACCTCACCTCGAGTTACTAGGTGGACTTCCTATCTCTCTCTCTCTCTCTCTCTTGCGTCTGTCGGTCTCAGACGGCTTCGTCCGACATGCCTCACCTCTATTTCAGTTTTCTCCACCAGCCTCAGGAGAATGGCATCCGTAGCATCTCCTTGCCGCACCCTCCAGTGTCCCCGGAGCGGCTTTGGCACGGCGTCCCGCCATGTTGACCTGAGGCCTCCTAGGGTGCGCGCGCACGCCTCACGTCTTATAGCAGTGTTGGCGCGAACCTCAGGGGCATCCCCCTCGAGTAATGTCACTGCTTCCGACTACAAAAGGTTACCCATTTGCTGACTCTTGCCGAGTTAACAACGGATTGGATTCGTTCCAGTCTGAAGCTGCTCTGCCGCTTCTGCTGCTACTGGAAGCTATCTTCACCCTCCGGGGTTCTACTAACTTGGGTACCCGCTCCTCGGGGGCCCTTTGCTTATTTCTAGGTGCCTATCCTGAATCCAGGTACTCGCTCCTTGAGGGCCTGTGCGTCTATCCTGGTGCCTGCTACCAATTCTTCTACCTGCTGGAACACTACCTATCAGCTACAGAGAGTGAGTACTATTTCTCCCAGTCTGTTCATTTACAGCTCCTCGTTGTCTACCTGCATCAGGCCCTACACCACCATTGTGGAATGGGACTCCTCTGCCGAGGATCACAGATTGTTGCTACCTATCCTCTCTCTACTGCTTATTGGGAACTCTATCTACTCAGCTACAAGGGAGTGTGTAATAACATCTGCCAGTCTGTCTCTCCTACAGCGCCTCACTGTATATCTGCATCGGGGCCTTATACCCCGTAGCTCCCATACTGCCATACTGGCAGTCGATCGCCTTTGCCCTCACTTTGTCACAGGGAGCGACCGTCGCACCCTGTGACATAGTGAGGGCAAAGGCGATCGGCGCCATTTTGAAACCAGTCCAGCAGCAGCACCGGCACCGAGGGTATAATTGAAGGGATGGCTCTCGGACCCCCCGCTAGACCACCAGGTACATGTAAAAGGTTTTTTTGGGGGTCGGGAGGGTGGGAGAAGCAAAGGGGTAATTTGTAAAGGGTCGGAGTGGGTTTTTTTTTATCAGGCCATCGGCGCCATTTTTATCAGTGGTAGCCAAAATGGCGCCGATGGCCGGAGAGCGGGAGATCGCGCCGGGACAAAACCCCCCCCCCCCCCCCACTGGACCACCAGGTAATTTAACATTTTGGGGGGGTTCAGGAGGGTGGGGGAGGGTAAAGGATTGGTTTTAAAGGGTCGGGGTGGGTTTAGGGGTTGTTTTGGTGTGCCGGTTTTCCCGCCCTCCCCCCAAATAATTCCTGTACTCGATTTAATGATTTTTCACGATAAATTGAGGGAATTCCTATTGTATCGAGTCCCTTACCGATTAATGACGATTTTAAAATTATCGGACGATAATTTAAATCGTTAAAAAACGATTCACATCCCTATTAATATTTGATATTCTCAGGTAATGTACAGAGCAGATGATTTTTAGATTGTCCACTTTAGGATAAGGTACATCAGTAGTTTTTATCTGCGGATGTTGCACCATGTACATATGTTCTTTCCCTTTGAAACTTGCTGTGGATACAAAGTATGCAGAGACTTTTGCACCCTACTTTTTTGTGTGGGTAGATTCTCTATGGAAAATAACACGTGGAAACTTGAAACTGCAATCTACGAGCATTATTTTCTGATCCTACTCAAAACGCCCCTGGGCATGCCTCCCTTCTGCCTGAAACTACATGCATTCTGGCACTCTTAGCTGAATTGAGGGAAGGCAGTTTTCAGATAGCTAGCTTATGCATGTAAATCGTTATTTACCCGTGTAGCAACCCACGCTCCCCCGGGGTTGGCACCAGATGTCATTGTCCCAGTATAGAACTTTATTATCTTGAGCCTTCCATCCCCTATCAGTCCTTCCCACCTGGAGGGCTGTGCTTGCTTGCTTCAACACTATTTAGCTCAGCCATTTTGGGACTCTTTGGGATCAGTTTGAGAAAGCCTTGGAAGAGTAAGGATGTCCAAATTTTAAAATCTAGTGAGGCCTCCCAGCTTTACCTAGAAGGAGTTTCAGTTAGAAGTGATACCTATTCACGCAATCCCTGCTAGAGGGTCCTTCTCCTACTAATTTACAGAGAGATAGAGTTTTACACCAGATACCCTCTTGGAGCGAAATGGCTCTCGTCTAGGGCAGTGGTCCCCAGCCCTATTCTGGGGGCCCACCAGCCAGTCGGGTTTTCAGGATATCCACAATGAATATGCATGAGAGAAAATTTGCATGTTGGTATATCTTTAACGATATCTTTACCACTGTACATATGTTCCTTAGTCTGTTCCCTGTTACAGTTTTAGCCTGTTTATGAATGTCTACCAAAAAGTTTTCTTGTTAACCTGTTTTAATGTATTTCACCCCTGAGGTGATGGTTTTTGTTCCATGTAAACCGGTGCAATATGTATTGTATACAGGATCACCGGTATATAAAAATTAAAAATAAATAAATAAATAAATAATACCCTGTTTATCCTGGATTAGTGCTCTAAAAACAAGACAAACTTTAAAACATCATTCTGATTTAAAGCTTATTCTTTGTCATTTTAACTTAAGCTAAATTAAGGGGATTATTTACTAAAGCTTTATCGCGTGCGTTAGGGCCTTATTGTACGTGATATAATGCAAATTAGGGGGAAGGGAGGAGTCGGGGTGGGGAGGGGGAGGAGTCGGCTGCAGCACCACTGCCGGCGATAATGTGAGGAACACCTTTTACAGTGTCGCTGTTCGCTGCGAAAGGCTGCAGCCGGCCCCACTGCGGCAGGCGAAATCGCACCACCGCGGTGTGAACGGCTGCAGCCTTTTGCAGGCCCGCCCCCTTCACCCCGCCCCCTTTTTCACGGGATTCATCATTTTATGAGGAATGATGAATCCTGCCCTAAGTTTGCTATAGTAAGTTAATTATCATAGGAGGTTTTCTATATTCTTACTACTTTATAATTCTGATATAGGCTTCAATTTGGTGAAACCTCCTTTGACATGTATTTTATCCAAGAGTTGTGGGTATTTTTGTGCCAGAGGAAGGCTGTTTGTGTATTTTACAGAGCTTGAATTTGCATGTTTATGTGACTGATAGGCGTTTGCAAGGCAGAGGCAGAAATGCTGTTATCATTTGTATCGCAGAGAGAGAAAGAGGCAGTGTGTGTTTTGAGAAATAGGGAATACGTATACATATACCCAGGCTGATTTTTGTCCATGTGCTTTTTCAGCTTCCGCTTGTAACTTTCTGTTGCTGGCCAGTTTATGCTTGTAAGTGAAAGTTACACACATAAGTTAAAAAAGACATGGATGGAAGTTGGTGTCAACTTATGGAGTTCCACATCATTTACTACAAACAAAGCCTAATAAAAGACAAATACTAATCTTTGTAACCAAACTGAGATGTGCAGTTTTATAGAAATGGGAAAAAAAGCACTTATAATGTCAGAAAGACTTGCTAACATAAAAATCTATGTATGTATGAAAGTGCAGGAGGGAAAAAACTACATTTGCACTGCAGATTCCTAATTATCTTGCTCGTAGCAGAGTGACACTTGCTCCTTCTGAAGTCTCTGCTTTCTCCACACTTGCTGCTTCTCCACTTGTGTTAGTATCTTCAAGAATTTCTTCCAGCTTCTTTCCATCAGTGTCCTATGGGCCACAGAAACACAACAAACTTAAGGGCTAGATTCATTAAAGTTTTTCTCCCAGTTTGGGTCCATGGGAAAAACCCTTAGGGCCAGATTTTCAAAAGGTTACGTGCGCCGGGCCTATTTTCAAAAGGCCCAGCGACGCGCGTAAAGCCCTGGGACACGTGTAAGACCCGGGGCTTGCAAAAAGGGGTGGGTAGGGGGCGGGGTCAGAGGCTCCCGGTGCGCGCATGTTATAAAATTGGGGGTCAGCGCACGCAAGGTTGTACACAATTGTGCACCCTGTGTGTGCCAACGCCCGCGGCCTTCACCAATTCCTTCCCAGGCCGCTTCGAAATCGCAGCGGCCTGGGAGGGAACTTCCTTATGCTCTAACCTAACCTCCCTTCCCCTTCCCCTAACCCTCCTGCCCCCCTAGCCCTATCCTAAAACCCTCCCCGACCTTTATCTTACCTCTTGCGCCTGCCTCCGGCAAATGGCCGCTGTGCCAGAGGCCTCTGGCCCTGCCCCGCCCCCTCGACCGCATCCCGGGGCTTTATGCGCATCGCTGGGCCTTTGTAAAATAGGCCTGGTGCGCGTAACCCAACCTATGTGCGTAAATCTGGATTTACGTGTGTAGGGCTTTAAAATCTGGCCCTTATTGTGTGCTATATGCAATACTTCTCATTGCACAAGACTGTTACCGCAGGTAAGGCTGGGTGAGAGGAATAATTCCATCAGCTCAAACCAGTGCATGATAATATGGAGAAGTACTGGGGTGTTTTCATGGCATTTTAAATGGGTAAATCAATGTTTATTGGGGTAAAAGGGGTTTCAAAGAATTGCCTTGCCTTTGTGCATGTAAAACTGTGTGTACTGCTTCACCCACAGGGAAAGGGGGCATTCCTGGGTGCAGGGGAGGGTCGGAGAGCTAATGTATGCTCAGAGATTTGATTTTAAAATGTCTGTGTATATTTTCTCACTGCGTAGATTCTCTTTGAAAATTAGCTTGCAGGCCAATCAGTTTAAAGTTCAAAGTACTCGTGGGCCTACAAGCTCCACGGGAAACTGAAAATTACCTGGTTGAATGTCAGCCACTAGGTGCAAGGGGAACCAATAGTAAAAGGTGAGCCACTAGAAAACTGCTAATTAATTTAAAGATCAAATACAATGGAACTCTAATTAATTTCCTAATACAGCAGACATTTTCTGAATGCTTGTTGTCTTTGGAGCCAAATGCCTGTTAGGGTGGAAGAGTTTCCAACAAGAAAAACTTCTGACAAGAACAAGCCATTCAAATAGACATGTGCCTTTGGTTGTGGTTCCCCTTCAAGCAGACTGTGATACATTACAGGAGGACCTTGCAAGACTGGAAGATTGGGCATCCAAATGGCAGATGAAATTTAATGTGGACAAGTGCAAGGTGTTGCATATAGGGAAAAATAACCCTTGCTGTAGTTACATGATGTTAGGTTCTATATTAGGAGCTACCACCCAGGAAAAAGATCTAGGCATCATAGTGGATAATACTTTAAAATAGTCGGCTCAGTGTGCTGCAGCAGTCAAAAAAGCAAATAGAATGTTAGGAATTATTAGGAAGGGAATGGTTAACAGAACGGAAAATGTCATAATGCCTCTGTATCGCTCCATGGTGAGACCGCACCTTGAAAACTGTGTACAATTCTGGTCGCTGCATCTCAAAAAAGATATAGTTGCGATGGAGAAGGTACAGAGAAGGGCAACCAAAATGATAAAGGGGATGGAACAGCTCCCCTATGAGGAAAGGCTGAAGAGGTTAGGGCTGTTCAGCTTGGAGAAGAGATGGCTGAGGGGGGATATGATAGAGGTCTTTAAGATCATGAGAGGTCTTGAACGAGTAGCTGTGACTCGGTTATTTACACTTTCGAATAATAGAAGGACTAGGGGGCATTCCATGAAGTTAGCAAGTAGCACATTTAAGACTAATCGGAGAAAATTCTTTTTCACTCAACGCACAATAAAGCTCTGGAATTTGTTGCCAGAGGAGGTGGTTAGTGCAGTTAGTGTAGCTGGGTTCAAAAAAGGTTTGGATAAGTTCTTGGAGGAGAAGTCCATTAACTGCTATTAATCAATTTTACTTAGGGAATAGCCACTGCTATTAATTGCATCGGTAGCATGGGATCTTCTAGGTGTTTGGGTAATTGCCAGGTTCTTGTGGCCTGGTTTTGGCCTCTGTTGGAAACAGGATGCTGGGCTTGATGGACCCTTGGTCTGACCCAGCATGGCAATTTCTTATGTTCTTATGTACAGTGCAATGGTATTAGGCACCAAGGGAGAAACCTTCAGTGTTCTATGCCCCTCCTCCCACACATAATTAACTTCCAAAGCTTGATATTGTGCATTATATGTGCCTCAAACAAGTTTTTTTCCTAGCTGCCATGATGCCAAGTCAACTGAAAAACTAAAATTTTATATTAATGTTTACTTTGCATAATATATTTTTTGCATTTTGGTATTATCCAGGTGCCACGCTGTCTTTCCATGCAGAATATTCAGAATGTTGTGGATTTTATTCTTTTTTTCTCCTCCAGCAGCACCCCAGTACTCTTGCTGGGAAGTAGCATGAGGGGTGGGGGCATCATTGTGAAGAACAGCAAAGGGAGGCAGACAGCAGCAGCTGTGAAACAGAACCCAGGACCTGTAGCACCGCTGAGACCTTGCAAGGGGTGTGGTAGCAGAAAGTAGAAGTGCAAAAGGGCTACCTCAGAAATAGAAATGCACAGACAAAACTAAAATGGAAACCCACCAGAAACCAGACTTGGCATGCAATGCAGAGAATAGAAATATCGCCATTCTGTAACCATGCTATCCCCTCAGCTACCCCCAGATGCGGCTGAATCTAGACAGATGCTGTCTTCTCCCACCCCTGAAAATTCCCCACTCATCTCTGCCTCCTGCCTCCAATTGGGGGCAAAGAAATATTACAGACATCTCCCTTTCTTCTCAGATCCTGCCCCGATTTTCATGCCATAGTTAAAGAAGCAGGTAGGTGGTAGTAATGTTGTAGATGCACCTCACCCCTATTGAGTCCCTGACTGGGACCAAGGACAACCAGCCATTTCCTTTTCCGCCTGGTCCCCAGACAGGACAAAGATACTGTGGATGACCGAGGAGAGATGTGTAGAAGGCATAAAACACATATTACTCCTTCAGTAGTGGTGGCAGCTCAGACACAGCATCCTCTTCTCTGCATCACCTACACAGAATCCCCTTCTCTGTTGCGGTCTCTACCGCTTCCCCCCGCTTAGGGCTCAATACCTCCGCTTCAGGAATCACCGCATTCCACCCGCTCTGGACCCCAGGGGCTTCTCTCACTCCACGTGGCGGCCGCCATTACGTGCCTGCTTCTCGTCAGTCTCGCGCGCGCGCGAGGACGCCCGTCTTGAGCGCTCAACTCCCGGAAGCCTGGTCCCGCCCTTGCTGCTGACGTCACGCCCAAGCCCCGATATAACCGGCGCTCAAACTCTCTCTCATTGCCTTGCAACGAGGTTCACAACTCCATAGTTGTTCTTAGTTGCGTTCCTGGCGATCTCCACGTTTCCTGCTTCTGACTCCGGTTTGCTTCCGACTCCGCTTCAGCCTGCTGCCTGCCTCTGACTCCGGTTTGCTTCCGACTCCGCTTCAGCCTGCTGCCTGCCTCTGACTCCGGTTTGCCTCTGACTCCGCTTCAGTCTGCAGCCAGCCTCCGACCCCGGCCTGCTTCTGCTTCAGCCTACAGCCTGCTTCAGCCTCCGGTTTGCTACAGACTCCGCTTCAGCCTACAGCCTGCTTCAGCCTCCGGTTTGCTACAGACTCCGCTGCCGCCCGCTGCCCTGTCTTCAGCCGGCCCGCGGCCCTGTACAGCCGGTCCCTTGCTTCCCGGGTACCTTGGACTTCCTATCCTTCCTGTTTGCTCTGGTCCCGGCCTAAGCCTATCTCAGCCTCTGGACTCTCTGCCTTTACTCCAAGTCCCGAGGTCCCAGTGCCCCACGGGCTCCTCCCGGGGGGTTCCTGGTTCCCGGATGAACACCTCCTACCTGTGGCTCCGCCTCCCGGCTTACCCTGTCACCCTAGGTAGGCCGGCCCAAGGGTCCACCACCTCGCCAGCAGTGTCCGACTGCAACATTCTCTCTCCTTCAGCAGTGGCTCTGGAACAGCACTTCTCCAAGGACAAGCTGGATAGTAGTCCTCGCATATGGGTGACATCAGCTGATGGAGCCCAGCATGGAAACCTTATGTTAAAGTTTTAGAACTTTGTGCCTCATTGAGTATGCCCTCACATGCTATTATGCTACGCATTCATGCGGGATCCCTTCAGTCTTTCTTTATCTACGGAGCCCTTGATTTGCAGTTATGTGCCTCACATTCCTATGTTTGGGGCTTCAGACTTTTTTGCCATATTAGCAGAATCGTTTGATGTGGGATCCCATAGTTTAGTTCCTATACTTGATTCTGCCGCAGTGCTCCACCAATGCCTGCTAGTCATCAAGCCACTGCTGCCATCAAGTTCAATTTTGTTTCCCTTTTGTTTCATCCAATCATATCTAGTGAATTTCAGCGATGTACCCAGTGCACAAGTACTATGTCTATCACGGACCCCATGATGTATTCTGTGTCTGGGGGAATCACATAATGTCCTGAGGTGTCGAAAATGTGCAACATGACTCCAAAAGGACACCAGTCCCAACTGGAAAGTATTGTGGGCACTGGAAGACTGATCCATCGATATCGAAGGACCTCGGTGCTGTGTTGGTGGAGGAAGCATGATCAGCATCACAGGGACCATCTGTTCCCTCAATGCTGCCAGGCACTAAGAAATCTGAAGAAAGGCTTTCTCTGACTTTTCCCAATCAAAGAAGGCATTGAGTTCTACTTCTTTGACACTGGCATTGAGGAGATCTGATGCCAAACATTGAGGGAAGCTGAAGAAGCATATGTTTCCATCAGTGCCCATTGCTGGGAGCAGGGATAGTCTGGCACATGCCGAGAACTCCCCAAGAGGTCCCGTGATGAGGAAAGCTCATCCTTTAAGAAGGCCAGGGACTTGCATCAGCCTTCACCAGTCCAGGTGTCCCCACCAAGCCACTTTAGTTCCAGAGAGGATGTTGCTCATAGCCCTGGTTGACTGGGCAAGTTGCTTAATTTACTAGACAAGTATTTGGCCAATTTGTGATTTCTATGCTTTGGATGCATGCTATTAATAACTATTTTCCCTCCGTTTGCTTTATCCTTTCTGTTGTGTTTTACGTACCTGTTAATAGTAAAAGAACTGAATGTTTACAGTGGAGTGGTGATTTCTGTCTTGTACACTGTTCCCAGGGGTGGGGTGGGAACCACAGAAACCCATAGAAAAGAGGATTGGGGCATTTGGATCAATTATCCCAGAGGTGCTAATGTAACCGCAAACCCCTCACTCTGACCCTCTTACGTACTGGTGCAGTTGGGGGGATTCTTCTTGTGCAGCCCCTCTCCCTTGGCAGCAGAAAGAAACCTGAGGGGGCGCTACAATCAACAGTGAACTGTCATTCAAGAACCACATCACTACTAAAATTAAGGAGTGATACCACAAACTACTAACACTAAGACGACTAAAACCTTTCCTAACCCCAGATGACTTCAGAACAGTCCTACAACTACTCATTTTCTCCAACCTGGACTACTGCAATTCATTACTATTCGGTCTACCACTCTCCACTATCCGCCCACTACAAATCTTACAAAATGCAGCCGCCAGAATCCTCACTGGAACAAAAAAACATGAACATATCACCCCAATTCTGATATGACTACATTGGCTCCCAATAAAATTCCGGATAGAGTATAAAATACTGACCCTAATATACAAACTAATACATGAAGGGCAAACTGACTGGTTAAACACAAAGATAAGACTCCACGCACCGCAACGAAACCTCCGCTCAACCAACAAAGGCCTCTTGGAAATTCCACCTGTACAACCTAAACAACTAACCTCAACCCACAATAGAGCCATAACTCTCAGGTTTCTTTATTTCTTCACAGAGAGGGTGGTGGATGCCTGGAACGCCCTTCCGGAGGAAGTGGTGAAGACAAAAACTGTGAAGGACTTCAAAGGGGCATGGGATAAACACTGCGGATTCATCAAGTCTAGAGGATGTGAATAAAGAGGGGGTGGCTCGCATACAGAATGCTGAACAATCAGCAGCCCTCAAGATAGAAGGGCAAATTAGAAGAACAACAGGAAGCCGCTGCTGCCACAGCTGCCACCGAAGTGCGCAGAAAGGCTGAGCTAGAGATCGCCTCAGACCTGTTGCAGTAAAAGGAAGAAGCAGCAGCCCTTGAAGCCCTAATTAAAGGTCTTGTTGTGGGGGGGGGGGGGCAGTTGTCACAGCCACGAAAAGCAGCAGACGCAGGGATCAATAACCGGGGCCCGCAAGCCCAAAGGTGGAAGGAGGCAGCAGAACACTGCACGGAGCGGCAGTAGCCACAGAGGCATTCATGGAGCGGGATGCCAGTGGTCGGTGTTCCACCTTCATGGAGCGGAAGGATGGAGGGCTGCCATCTCCAAAAAAAAACAAAACAGGGGTGGGTAAGAGTATGTAAAATTACCGGTGAGGTCATAGGCTATAGGTATTGCCAATTATTAGGCTTGTTCAATATTTGTTGTTTGTTAATGTGGCTCGCGGAAATGGGGGCTACCACCTGGAGATAATACCCATGTTCAGTGTACATACACACAGTTGATGAGACTCCATCATTGCTCTGGGCTTCAATGGCAAGAGGTAATGTGGAAGAAAAAAAAAATTTGTATTCACAGGGAAGCGAGGTGTAGCTGGGCAGATACTTTACTTTCAATGCATGTCCAGCGTAGCTCTTTGCTTCAACGGCAGGGGGAATGAGGAAGGGAGGATCTGTATGTGGATTGCATAGTCTGGGTGGACAGGGGCAGGGGTGTGACCTGCTTATTGTGGCGGTTACTACCCCTAATTGAGCTGGATATTCACTTGGATGCAGTTCCAGTGCTGCTCTCTACATTGATAGTGGGGGGAGGGGAAATAGAACCAGAGAGTACTAGATGCCAAGCGTAACAAGTATGAGAGGGATAAAAAAAAAGTACATAGCTCGCTGGGCAGACTGGATGGGCTGTTTGGTCTTCTTCTGCCATCATTTCTATGTTTCTTTGTAAGTCCCAAACTCTGGAACACACTCCCAACAGAATTAAGAACACAACCGAACTTAAAAATATTCAAGAAAGAACTAAAAACCTAGTTATTCACCAAAGCCTACCAAACCAACAAATGAAATCCCCCCTAACCTTATTTGGTAACCCAAACCTTTTTGATAAAAACACTTGCAACCCCGTGAAAATATATAACAAACATTGTTTACGCATACCCGGAATATGTACTATAATGCCTTTACATGCGCACTAACTTATTATACTATCGCACTTATGGACAATAATACATGCAAGCAGTTTTGAAAAGTTTTCCTCTCAAAAACTTTGCGATCTGAGCATATTACACTATGTTTTTGAGCCTCACCTTGATTCACAGTTTTTCAGGCTTTAGCAGGTACAGCTCCAGAATATTTTAAATCTGTGATGATATATTGTACTCCCGTGTGTACACTTTGATCTGGGACTGCAGGGTTGTAACAATTCCATCTTTTAAAAGGTTTCACTTAACAGAAACTAGATTAAGGGCATTTTCTGTAGCTGCACCATCTATTTGGAGCATTCTGCTACAGGAACTGGAGAGGAAAGTAATTCTCATTTTTTGGAAAAAAACTAAAAGCTGCGTTATTTACCTCCACTTACTCCTGTTAATGATGGATTATGACTGTTTGAAAATGTTACTGTTTTATTATTATTATTATTGATGTATTGTTTTATTATGTTGTACTCTGCTAAGATCTTATTTGGATCAGTGAAAAATAAATGATGACAAAATACAATAAATGTGTTGCGGAGCGCTCGGAGAGCGATCCCTCTCCTGGGAGAGGTGTGTGCCCTTAGGCCGCGGCTCGACGCCAAAGAGTCTGAAGAGGTGCCGCGGGAGGCGTGGCATGCCCGAGCATGGGCTAGACGGAAGCAAGCTGGATAGAAGACTGGAAGACAGGCCCTCCTCCGAACCTGCATGCTTCGGAAGACCCAACAACGCTATGTTGGTCTTGTGAACAGTCCTCAGACCGTTCCCAGCCCTTTCGGACCTGCCGCAGGGTACGGCATGAAACAGCAGGCCGGATGGAGGCCAGGGCAGCAAGGACTGGAACATGGATGCAGACGAGACTCAGAAACGAGATACTGGAAGTGCAGACGTAGACTCAGGCACAGGTACTGGACGTGCTGACGTAGACTCAGGAGCAAGGTACTGGAAGTGTAGACGTGGACTCAGAGACAAGGTATTGGACGTGCTGACGTAGACTCAGAAGCAAGGTACTGGAAGTGTAGACGAGGACTCAGAGACAAGGTATTGGACGTGCTGACGTAGACTCAGAAGCAAGGTACTGAAGGTGAAGACGTGGAATCAGGGACGAGGTATGATGCATACAGGAGACTCTCGGGCGAAGTACGAGACTGGCAACGTGGAGCGCCCTACACAGCCCGCCCGAGGGGCTGGTCACGGACCATGACAGAGGTTGCCGCAGGATACCAGGCTTTCAGAGAGTTCAGGTATAGGGTAAGGCTTTCTCACAGATTCAGGAACGAGGTGCAAGGCTTGCATCACGAAGCGCCCTACTCAGCCCACCCATGGGGCTGTCACGGACCACGACATGGCTTGCCGCGAGGCACCAGGACATCTTGAGGAACAGGAACGAGGTGCTAGCTTTCAAGAGACTCAGGAACAGGGTAAGGCTTTCTCACAGATTCAGGAACGAGGTGCAAGGCTTGCATCACGAAGCGCCCTACTCAGCCCACCCATGGGGCTGGTCACGGACCATGACATGGCTTGCCGCGAGGCACCAGGACATCTTGAGGAACAGGAACGAGGTGCTAGCTTTCAGGAGACTCAGGAACAGGGTAAGGCAGGTAGCTGCACACCAGGCAGTCTATAGCAGGGTTTGCTGCACACCGGCAGCCTGAAGCAGGGATCGCTGCACACCCGCAGCCTGAAGCAAAGTATGCTGCACACCGGCAGCCTGAAGCAGGGATTGCTGCACACCGGCAGCCGAAGGCAAGGCAAGGCATCAACTGGACTGGAACACGGAATCAGAAGACAGGCCAAGGGCAGGAACAGAAACAGGCAAACATCAGGGCTGGTACATCAAGCAGACATCAGGACTGGAACAGCAGGTAAACATCAGACGAGACGAGGAGCTCCAACAGAGAACGAGTAACACTGGACCTTGCAGAAGGCTGGAACTCAAGGCAGCTCCTGGAACGAGGATCTCAGGAGTGACCAACTCCATGCGAAGGCAACGTTAGACTGGAAGCTGGGCCCTTTAGTAGGGCTGACGATAACAACGCCCTGGGAGGAGCCAGCAGGGGGCCACACCTAGCTGGCCCTTGAAGAGGAGTAGAGGAGCGCGCGCCCGCACCCTAAGAAGCTGAAGAGACAGGCTGGAAGCTGACGGCGTCCTCCCGACCACGTGGACAATCCAAGGGAGTCAGGCAGGCCGCGGAGCAGGGCTGCTCTGAAGATGGTAAGGTGGCAGGCTGCTAGCGGCTCCCAGCCACGAAGACTGAAGCAGGAAGGCAGGGAACCGGCTGAAGGCAGGGCAGCGGGCGGCTGCGGAGTCTGTAGCAACCGGAGACAGAGGCAGGCAGTGGGTGAAGCGGGGTCAGAAGCAAACCGGAGTCTGAAGCAGGCTGTAGGCTGAAGCGGAGTCGGAAGCAGGCCGGAGTCAGAGGCTGGCTGTAGGCTGAAGCGGAGAGACTGCAGGCACCGGCAGGGACGCCCTCCCTGCCGGCTGAAGACCCCGGGAAGCCTGCAGCGCGTCGGGGAACACCGGAGCAGTGGCAGCTGGCCCAGCCGCCCGAAGGAGCTCCCGGTGGCCCGACCCTGCCGCGCAGGGCTGGAGGCAGCTGGGAAGGGACCTGGCGGCAGGCCTGCAGGTAAGAGCCTGCCCGTGCTCCTCGCGGGTAGGATCGCAACAAAATGTTAGTTTAATTTCAATTTCTTTTTTTTTTTTTTTTTTTTTTTTTAAGAATTACAGAGACTATCATAATGCCTCTGTATGGATCCATGCTGTGACCACATCTAGAGTACTGTGTGCAGTTTTGGTTGCCCCCATCTCCAGAAAGCTTTATCAGAATTAGAAAAGGTATAGAGAAGGGCAACAAATATTGTATGGTATGGTATGGTATGGTATGGCTCCCTTATGAAGAAAGGTTAAACAGTTTAGGGCTCTTTAGCTTGGAGATAACTGAGTAGAGATATTTTGGAAGTTATAAAATCAGGAATAGTGTGAAACAAGAAAACTAAACAGGAAACAATTATTTACCCTTCCATACTAGAATTAGGGGACATTCGATGAAACAAATCTAAAACAAATTTTAAGAAAAAATATTTTTTTCAGTCAGTACACAAAGTTGTGGAATTTGTTGTCAGAGGATGAGGTCAAGATCAGTACTTACAGTACCTGCATATAATCTGATTTGGAGTGCATGACAAGCAGAATATAAATCAAGGAAAGAAATAGTATATCTAAGTTTAATAAACATTTGGACAAGTTTTTGAAGAACAGGTCTGTTAACTATTAGCCTTGAGGATTGCAGCCTCTTACTACCAGGAGGTGGAAGTGAACCACAGGGAATGAATCTATCCATTAGGATCTGTTGGGTACTTCTTCCAGTTGACCCAGATTGGCTACTGTCAGAGACAGAATGCTGGACTCGATGGAACATTGGTCTGACCCAGCTTGGCAATTCTTATGTTCTTACTACAATTAGAGCTGTCAAAAATATGGTACCAATCCATCCACTCCCAGAATTAAACTGCCTTGCACACTGGGATTTTTTTTCGATGAACAGTGCCATATAAATTCGAGTCATTATTAAATTGTATGCATGTAAACCACCACGTCTACCCAAACATTTCTGTCTGAATTATGCCTACCTCGGTGTTAATTGTATCACCCCAGTGTGTATTTAAAGACTCACCTTATTTGCTTTCTGAATTTCAGACACCAGCATTGCAGCTCGCTCCTGATTCCTATTACTCATTCTCCTCGCTGAACTGCTGCTGGCAGCATTTCTGTTCTTACCCTCCCTGTGCAGCTTGACACCTTGGGAAAAAAATAAAGGTCAATTATAATACGCTCCTGTCCTTTATCTTTCAATTTTTCATATTTCTGAGTACTATCAAGATTTGAACTCTTAGGGGAGGGGGCAAAAGAAGGATTTGCATTCTTTGCTTCCGTGTTTACTAATGAGGATGTTCGGGAGATACCAGTTCCGGAGATGGTTTTCAGGGGTGATGAGTCAGACGAACTGAACGAAATCACTGTGACCCTAGAAGATGTAGTAGGCCAGATTGACAAACTAAAGAATAGCAAATCACCTGGACTGGATGGTATGGATCCTAGGGTACTGAAGGAACTAAAAAATGAAATTTCTGATCTATTAGTTAAAATTTGTAACTTATCATTAAAATCATCCATTCTACCTGAAGACTGGAGGGTGGCCAATGTAACCTCAATATTTAAAAAAGGCTCCAGGGGCGATCCGGGTAACTATAGACCAGTGAGCCTGACTTCAGTGCCGGGAAAATTAGTGGAAACTATTCTCAAGATCAAAATCGTAGAGCATATAGAAAGACATGGTTTAATGGAACACAGTCAACTTGGATTTACCCAAGGGAAGTCTTGCCTAACAAATCTGCTTCATTTTTTGAAGAGGTTAATAAACATGTGGATACAGGTGAACCAGTAGATGTAGTGTATTTGGATTTTCAGAAGGTGTTTGACAAAGTCCCTCATGAGAGACTTCTAAGAAAACTAAAAACATTACATACTCCACAAGGAGAATGTTGCCTACCTCCGAGAGATACATCTTCTGTAGGGAGTACAGCAGAAACTAATTGGTCACGAAGATTCCTGTTCTGTTTTAGTGGAAAAACCAGAGGTTCATTGCTGTACTGGCCAAAATGTGTCAGTGCTTATGTATGATTGACTTGATTGCAAATGCTCATTTAGAATACGGAATGGTGCATACCAAATGACCTAATGTGCCTGAACTGTGCCTCTTAATTAATTATTCCGATCTATATAAAGTGCACATTTGTACTCCCGCCAGATACATTTAGTTGTATAATCCCAATCCAAAAAATGAACAGACAGTATCTTAGCCTGAATTTTGTATTCCTGAATGGAGAGACACAAATGCAAAAATTGGCCTACAGGGATATTCTGCTTTAAACGTTTGGGATGAAAGCTAGAGTTATGAAGATCAGTATTTTTATCAGTGGGCTTTTTTAATAGATGGTAGTAACTAATCTACCTTGTTCTTTTTTAACTAAGAGATCCAAGAAAGGTATCTGGACAATATCAAACTGCACTGTGAACTTCTAATTAGAATCCTGTTCATTAATCCACTGAATGAACAGTTGTAACTTATCCACTGTATTTAACCAAATCCAAAAAAGATCGTCAACATAGAGTTTCCATATTTAAAAAAATCCCTCCAAAACAGAGATATATAAACAAATTGCTTTTCAAACTCAAGAATATATAAGGTAGGCAATGGGCAGGGCCATTGCAGACCCCATGGCCATACCTTTGACTTGATGAAATATTTGTCTTTCAAACATAAAATAATTAAATGTAAGAGCAACTACATCCAACTCCTTTAAAAATTGCATATGTATCCCAGCGATATCTGGCTGGGCAAGGGATGACTTAATAATTCCTAATGCTGCCTGCTGCAGGATATTGGTATAAAGTGCACAGATATCAGCAGTTATCAGTAGACTGCCGCCTGGAATGAAAGAAACCCTTTGTAATGCTTGAATAACATGTGATGAGTCCTTAATAGACGATACAATTTGTACAACAGCTGGTTATAAAAAGGTGTCAATATATTTTGACACCGGTTCAAAGCAGGAACCAATACTAGAGATTATAGGCCAACCCGAGGAAATATAAGTGACTTGTGAATTTTAGGGATGAGATACAGTGCTGGGATTTGAATGTGGTCCTGGCACAACTGATGAAGCTGACCTTTAAACCATTGGAGATGGCTTCTCTCAAGTTTCTAATATGGAAATTAATATTCCTTGTAGCAGTAAATTCAGCCATATGAGTCAGCAAAACGTAAGCTTTAGTTCATTATCCTCCTTATATAAAAATTATTCCACAATAAAACGGTGCTCTGCACCCATCCAAAGTTCCATATTAATTGATCCATCGTGTTGTCCATATGCTTCCCATGGCCACATGCACTTGAAGGTGAGAAAGTCCTTTGGTTTACTACAAAAGAAGAACACATAGAAACATAGAAACATAGAAATGACGGCAGAAGAAGACCAAATGGCCCATCCAGTCTGCCCAGCAAGCTTCACACATTTTCTCTCTCATACTTATCTGTTTCTCTTAGCTCTTGGTTCTATTTCCCTTCCACCCCCACCTTTAATGTAGAGAGCAGTGATGGAGCTGCATCCAAGTGAAATATCTAGCTTGATTAGTTAGGGGTAGTAGCCGCCGCAATAAGCAAGCTACACCCATGCTTATTTGTTTTACCCAGACTATGTTGTACAGCCCTTATCGGTTGTTTTTCTTCTCCCCTGCCAATAAGCAAGCTTCTCCCCTGCCAATAAGCAAGCTACACCCATGCTTATTTGTTTTACCCAGACTATGTTATACAGCCCTTATTGGTTGTTTTTCTTCTCCCCTGCCGTTGAAGCAGGGAGCTATGCTGGATATGCGTGAAGTATCAGTTTTCTTTTTTTCTCCCCTGCCGTTGAAGCAGAGAGCTATGCTGGATATGCGTGAAGTATCAGTCTTCTCCCATGCTGTTGAAGCAGAGAGCCATGCTGGATATGCATCGAAAGTGAAGTATCAGGCACATTTGGCTTGGGGTAGTAACCGCCGTAACAAGCCAGCTACTCCCCGCTTTGTGAGTGCGAACCCTCTTTTCTTCTCCCCTGCCGTTGAAGCAGAGAACTATGCTGTATATGCATTGAAAGTGAAGTATCAGGCTTATTTGATTTGGGGTAGTAACCGCCGAACAAGCCAGCTACTCCCCTCTTTGTGAGTGTGAATCCTTTTTTCCACATTTCCTCTTCCTGCTGAAGCTTAGAGCGATGTTGGAGTCACAGTAAGCATGTGTATGTTTATTTAATAAGGGTATTGTCTCCAGGCAGTAGCCATCATTCTGGCGAGTCACCCACTCTTCATTGGCGGCCTCTTGACTTTATGGATCCACAGTGTTTATCCCACGCCCCTTGAAGTCCTTCACAGTTCTGGTCTTCACCACATCCTCCGGAAGGGCATTCCAGGCATCCACCACCCTCTCCGTGAAGAAATACTTCCTGACATTGGTTCTGAATCTTCCTCCCTGGAGCTTCAAATCGTGACCCCTGGTTCTGCTGATTTTTTTCCTATGGAAAAGGTTTGTCGTTGTCTTTGGATCATTAACACCTTTCAAGTATCTGAAAGTCTGTATCATATCACCTCTGCTCCTCCTTTCCTCCAGGGTGTACATATTTAGATTCTTCAATCTCTCCTCGTACGTCATCCGATGAAGATCCTCCACCTTCCTGGTCGCCCTTCTCTGTACCGCCTCCATCTTGTCTTTTTGAAGATACGGTCTCCAGAACTAAACACAGTACTCCAGGTGAGGCCTCACCAAGGACCTGTACAAGGGAATAATCACTTCCCTTTTCTTACTCGATATTCCTCTCTCTATGCAGCCCAGCATTCTTCTGGCTTTAGCTATCGCCTTGTCACATTGTTTCGCCGACTTCAGATCATTAGACACTATCACCCCAAGGTCCCTCTCCTGCTCCGTGCACATCAGTCTTTCCCCCCCCATCGAATACAGTTCATTCGGATTTCCACTCCCCATATGCATGACTTTGCATATGGGGAGTGGAAACACAGCCACTTAGGACTCTGCCTTTGATGCAGCCTCCTGTCCACCAGGGGGCCTCAGTGAGCTTCAACTCCAGCATTGCCATAGCTTCTCCTCACTGCTCGCACCACTCCCAAGCTCCAGACCCATTTAGCCCGGCATTACCAAAACCACTTTGCCATTTCATAGAATCACTCTTGGCTCCTTGACCTGGCCTCTGTCTCTGTTTCTAAGTCTTGTGGCCTCTGGGCCTTCTATTGCCCTGTTCCTAACTCTGTGGCCTACTCAGGCCATCTTCGTCTTGTGGTCTCCAGGCTTTCTATTCTTTGCTCTGTGGCCTACTCAGGCCTTACCATGTCCAGTGGCCTTTGGGTGAAATGAATCCGTTATAGTTGTGGGTGGATCCCTGGGCCGCTGCCCCCAGGAGGATATCCCGAGAGGGACCACTGGCTAGGCTTGAGGATGGAGACAGACACACATTAGTTCTTTTATTAAACAGGTTTTTGAAACCACCAGAGGTGGCAGTAGTGAGCTGATATGCCCGGCAGGGCTGTAGTCCCTCAGGTAGTGGAACAGCGATCCCAGGATGGCTGAGCTGGTTCCAGGGTAGGCTCTGAGAGAGCGATGGTAACTCACAATAGTTTGTAGTAGCGATAGCTTCCAGGCAGAGTGTCCAAGAACATGGGCCCTCAAGGAGCGAGTACCGGTTCCTATCTGTAATCTGAAAGTAAAGAAAAGAGCGAGGCCCCCGAGGAGCGGGTACCTCTGATAAGTCCGAGGAGGCAGAGTAGCTTGGGTAGCGAACCCCTTTCGTAAGGAGTTCCAGTATGATACCTTTGCTAACTCAGTTAGCTAGTGAAAATAGAGACTTTTAAATATTGGAAGCGGTTGACGTCATCTCAGGGGGACGCCCCTGAGGTTCGCACCCTTGCTGGTACTTCAATCAGAGCGCGCGTGCGCCCTAGGTCTTCAGGCAACATGGCGGATCTGCAGTGCCGAGCCGGTCCAGGGATGGTAGAGGGAGACTGCATGGAGACGCCACGACAGCCAACTGTCCATCAGACCCGGAGGGAGTCGCCACAGAAGTAAAGAGGGCGGAGTGAGGGCGTCGAGCAGCGATGGATGCAACAGTACCCCCCTTCAAAGGGCGAACTCCTCTTCGGATACCAGGCTTAGGTTTAGAAGGATGCGCGAGGTGGAACTGATGAAGCATCTCTTTGTCCAAGATATTGGACTGAGGTTCCCAAGAAATTAAATCGGGACCGAAACCTTCCCAAATCAGAAGGTATTCAAAAGTCTTGCCTCTGTTTCGAACATCCAGAATCTCTTTGATCTTAATGTCTAAATCGTCTTCTGCATTGATGACAGGTAGATCTTGAGACTTGGAAGAATATTGCAGAGTGTTATTGATGATATCAGCAGCAATGGATGGAGCTGCTGTGAACGTCACTGAGGGTTTCAGTGGAAGTGGTGATGTTGGCGTACATTCAAAACCCACTTCTAAAGATGACTCTCCAGTAGATGTAGCTGGATGAGAGATGGTGGCATCACCAGCGGAAACAGACTGGCTGGTTGCCAGAGATATCTTCTTTGGATCTATTATGTGCTGTGGTTCATCAGGCATATCTTCTGAATGAAACGAGCGTGACAGCGCGTCTGCTCTGATGTTTCAATCTCCAGGTTGATACTTAAGCAAAAATCAAAACAGTTGAAGAATAAAGACCACCTGGCCTGTCTGTAATTCAAACGTTGTGCATGGCAGAGATACTCAAGGTCCGATCCGTGAAGACGGTTATAGTTGAACACCTTTGAGCCAAAGTGAACATATAGGTGCTATGAATATCAGCAGCCAAGAGTTGAACTGCCGTGGACGTCACTGAGATCTTCAGGAGAAGTGGCGATGTAAAGGAATGTCCAAAGCCCATTTCAATTTGTGATGCAATAATGGATCTTCTAATTTGACGAGAGGACTCCTCAGGTCTTCCACTAGACATCTGAGAATAAGGTTGCCTCCTGCCCCTGAGTCCATCAGGGCAGGGGTGTGAACCAAAGCCGGTTCGCAGATCACGGAGACTGGAAGAGAGAGCAGGAGGAGAGAACGCAGTATGGCCCAAGAACAGTCTTCCCGCGGGACTTAGGCCCGTCCGTATCCAGACGAATGGAGCATGTAGAGACATCATGGCCAGGCTGACCACAGCACATGCACAGGCCGCGTTTCTTCCGAAAACGTCTCTCCTTGGAGGACAAGTGTCCATGACCAAGTTGCATCGGTTCATCTTTATAAGCAGCAGAAGTTAGTGGAACCATCCAAGGTGCAGTAGTAGAACTGGCCTGTTTCAACCCAGGAAACACCTTAGGCTGGAGCTCCTTCACCTTGTCTCGGAGCCGGTAATCAATCCGAGTAGCCAAGGCTATTAATTCGTCAAGCGAGTCAGGAGTCAGAGTAGCTTGGGGGGAGTAGTCCAAATGTAGCGAGACACATTCCCATACCAACCCCTTGCTAACTCAGTTTGATAATGCAAATAGAGACCTTTAAATATTGGAAGCGGATGACGTCCTCTCAGGGGGACGCCCCTGAGGTTCGCGCCCTTGTTGGTACTTCAATCAGAGCGCGCGCCTAGGTCATCAGGCAACATGGCGGATCTGCAGCGTCGAGCTGGTCTGAGGATGCCGGAGGGAGATGGCATGGAGACGCCGTGGCAGCCAATCATCCATCAGACCCGGAGGGAGTCGCCACAGAGGTAAAGAGGGCGGAGTGAGGGCGTCAAGCAGCGACAGTCACAACATTGGGCATTATGCTTAGCGGCCTTCTCTTATGCTGCCTTTGGGTCTTAGTATTCCTTGTTCAGCTTTGTCTTGTCCAGTTCTTGTCCTAGTCCATTATCTTGTCCGGACCCAATCTATGTCTTTACCTTGTCCTAGTCTTGTCCTGGGCTTGCTCCAAGAACCAGCCTTACTCCAGTCCAACTCCACCTTTTTCCAGACCAGCCCAGCCTTGCTCTTGCCTATCCAACCTTGCTTCAGACCAACCCGGCCTGTTCCAGCCTCTAGCCTTGTACCAGCCCAGCCCAGCTTGTCCTAGGATTCCAGCCTTGTACCAGTCCATCCCAGCCTGCTCCAAGCTTCCAGTATGCACAGCCACCAAAGCCAAGTCCTGCAGGTCCCTATAACCCTGTCGTAAATTCACACCTTTATATCCTATTACTGTCTAGGCAATCTCTCAAAGACTGACAGGAAATTCAGAGAAGCAGATTTGCCTGTTTACTCAGTAGTCTACTCTTTAAGATGGGGACCAGGTTGCTTGTTAAATAAACACTTTGCTGCAACCCTCAGCTTATGATTCCCCACATGTTACAGCTAATTCAGCCCCGTTTAACAATGGAAAAAGTAAGTTTGCTTACTGTAAACAGTGTTTTCCACCAATAGTAGTGTGAATTAACTATACTAAATGTCCTTCCACCTCCCTGGAGATTCGACGACCTAACTAGATTTAGCTCTAAAATATGAGGCAACATCTGAATGGGAATTCCTACCCAAGCTCAGTAGGGCAAAATGTTGTACTAGTTATGAGAGAGAGGTCCTTTAGGTGCTGCCAGATGATAACATCCACAAGTTAAGACTAGTTCATACTGCTATCTACAGAAAACACCATTTACTGTATGCAAACTTGCTTTCTTGTCTATCTAGCTCTTCTACCATTCTAATCCTGCTAGATATGCCATCTCCTTTTGACACAGTTAATCACGCCCTCTTGTAAGACACCATCTCTTCCATGGGAATATAAGGAAGTTGTCCTTGAATTAATCACATCTTAACTAATCTTTTGTTCTCCATTCTTGAAGATAGCTCCTATTCTGATTTTTTTTACTTTTTCAATTGGAGTCCTGCAAGGTTCCATTTTGGGTCATTTTCTCTTTTCTATTTGTCTTCTCTTTTTATCTTGGCTGGATTGTAAATTCTACAGAATGGGACTATGTCTTATGTGTATGTATGCATTGCATATGTCTAGTAATAGAAAAAAAAAGATAATAATAACACCAAATAAATAATCTTAATCATTCTAATTCACAAACTATATGAAGCACAACTCTTATGGTATAATATTTAGCAGCCACATAGAAATAGTATGTAGAAAGCGATGTAGTGGCCTCAGAATTTGCAACCTTCAGAAGGCCTTGCTCTGAGTCATAATTTATGACTATGTATCAATAACCACGTTATAATGACATCAATTCCATGTTCTCTAGATTCCATTTAAAGTTTATGACAGGCAGTGTTTCAGATGACGTGTAGATGATGGAGCTACAGATAGTATTAATATAAAAAGTGGAAAACGGGAGTTTATAACCAACATTACTAGCATATGCACAGATTTCAAGCAACACTGAAGCAAGCAGTATTTCATTAAAGTAAAACATGCACAAAAATTCTAGTAGTCCTAGTAAATGGAACCTTCATAAGGGAGCAGGTTATTAGGACCAAAACATTGGACTTTTGGAGCATGTTTTTACAATTAAATACTGTTTGTTTTGGAATGCCTACTCTTTCAGCAAATGTTTGTTAAATGAAGCAGAGATATACCATACTTACTTTGCTTCCAGGCATGATCTGCTGCTTGTGGGGCTGTCAGCATGGCAAAGGGATGCAGTGAAAGATTGAAAGGATGTTTCCGATTAACCTTAGAAGAAAACACATTTTAGCTGCTTCTTTAAGAAGTCAGGCTGCACCATGAAACCAAGTGTGTATCTGTGGCGATTCTGGCTTAGGATTTTCATGCTTCACAAATTCAAACATCAGTATAGCAGTGGAACTACAAGAAGACCAGTATTATGTGTATGTCTATCCCATATGCCAGTTCTCTCCCTGAATTTAGGTTCAGTACAATGTTGGAGGATGTGCACCCCCCCCCCCCCCCAAAAAAAATACATTGCAGATATGTGCCATACCAATGAACACAGAAACTTCCTCATTTTACAGTCTCAGTTTATATTTTGAGTCTCAAGCTCAGTGGAACAGCCTGTGCAGCAGCAGTGGAACCCTGATCCTTCATTCTCAACAGTCTAGACATTTCACCTCCCCCTTCATTTAGCTGACCCTTTTGTGCACCAGTGAAATTCAATATAAATAAGCAAAAATAAACAGTGGCTATTGACTAGGACTACCCCAAAAACACTACATTTAAGGATGTACGAAATCTTTTCAGCTTTATATTAAAAGTGGACAGTATGAAGCAGAGATTTACAATATCTTTCTCAGGAGAGGATGCTCTTGGACATCAGCAATAGAGAAATCTCTTCTTCTCCTTTAGACCAGTCTGACCTGAGGATTAGTCAGCAGGTTCTGCCCTGCTGATCTAAGGCATGATGAGACATAGCGCATCGAATGGTTTGCGTAATTAACAAGATCATTATGACATGTGATTTAAACTATGAGACATCAAACCTTGAATTATTATTTACAAGTTGTAGCTGAATAGTACGAGACATAGGAAGATAAAATAACTCGCTTAAGGTCATATAAAGAGTGTCAGTGTTAGAGCCAGAATTCACACACATGGAGTTCTGACTAGCCTCTCGAGTCTCAGTGCTATGTTTCAATGCCTGGAACTTACTTGGAGAGAAAAACTCATTAACCAAGCACAAAAACTATCAAATAGAATTGATTTGAATGCAAACATTCCAGTAAATAAGGTGAATCTGGCTCCTCATATAAACTGTATGTACTAAAAAAATAACAGTAAAATATAATACCTGTACAAGTTCAATATATAAGAAATTAGCATGAAGCAAAACACAAGCATCTTAGAGATAATTCACAGCTACAATTCCGTGTTCAAGGCTTTAGTGTGAGATATTATGGGTAAGAAAAAAGAGCATATTAGAAATGTAAGTCGGGTAGTTTTAGAGGATATCACACTATTCTATTTCATTTGAGACTAGAAATTTGGGGGTCATACTTGATTTAAATTTGTCTCTCAAAGCCCAAATAAAAATGTTGCTAGGGTGGCATTTATTAAATTAAATTAAAGTTACTGAGATATCTAAAATTTGTTATTGCAGTAGATGATTTTAGAATAGAATTGCAGGCCTTAGTTGTTAGTCATTTGGACTATTGTAATAAGCTGTATGTGGGTCTTCCAAAGAATCTGATGCGTGTTCTTCAGCTGGTGCAAAATGCATTCATAAGGCTGCATATAACAGTGCAGATACAAGAGTTCCACTCACTTATATAGTGGAGAGTACAATTTAAGATGCCAATGCAATATTGTGGCCAATGCAATAGTGCAGGGGTCGGGAACCATTTTGGCTGAGAGAGCCATGAACGCCACATATTTTAAAATGTAATTCCGTGAGAGCCATACTAACTACAACCCCCACCCTCCTGACCCCCCAAGACCTGCCAAATTAATTTACTACAACCCCCCACCCTCCTGACCCCCCCCCCCCCCCAAGACCTGCCAAAAGTCCCTGGTGGTCCAGCAGGGGTCCAGGGCTCACAGACAAATCTTTAATAAAAAAGTAAAAATCTAACAAAACCCCCCACCCTCCTGACGCCCCCCAAGACCTCCAAAATTAATTTACTACAACCCCCCACCCTCCTGACCCCCCCAAGACCTGCCAAAAGTCCCTTGTGGTCCAGTGGGGGTCCAAGAGCGGTCTGGGAGCAATCTCCTGGACTTGGGCTGTCGGCTGCCAGTAGTCAAAATGGCGCCGACTGCCCTTTGCCCTCACTATGTCACTAGGGTCGACCAATGGCGGCGGTAGCCCCTGTGACATAGTAAGGGCAAAGGGCCGTCGACGCCATTTTGGGTTGTAGTAAATTAATTTTGGAGGTCTTGGGGGGGCGTCAGGAGGGTGGGGGGTTTTGTTAGATTTTTACTTTTTTATTAAAGATTTGTCTGCGAGCCAGATGCAGCCATCAAAAAAGAGCCACATCTGGCTCGCAAGCCATAGGTTCCTGGCCCCTGCAATAGTGTGTGCTCAGGCTATCACACAGCTTAACCAGCGATGGGACACGTGTTTTGGACATGTTAGACTAACACCCTATGCAATAATGGGACTAGTGCGTCCAAACTCACGTGTAGCTAATAGAGCTCATCACATGTAAATGCCATGTAGATGAGGCCATTAGCTATTACCCCCGATACAAAAAATTGCTGTGCGCCCAATGTGAACTTTTTAATATGGCAAATTTAATTCCAGCCCCGGAGCTGGCGTTAAATCTTGCCTTGCATCAAGGGCTCACTAAAAAACAAATAAGCCTGCTTTCTGTGGTTTCTTCTACTTTTAGTATCATCGTGATACTAAATAGGAGGAACCACAGAAAGCAGCAACATGAAAAAAAAAGTCTTGACAGTGGCAAGCTTAGGAAAACAGATGCTCAATTTCCAGCAATGACATCACCCAGCTAGGAAGCCACCTCCATTTGCTCCCTTGAACCCAAAAAAAATTTATAGTCTTAACGGAACATTTTCACAAAAATTAATTTCGAACTCAGGAATAGTAAGTGGATATATGGACAATTTTGTTTTTCGAATACAGGAAGACAAGGCAACTTGACCGAAGTGGACGGGGACATAAAAGGTGAGTCCCACGCCTGAAGAAAAAATGGCGCCGGAGATGACCACTAGTACTGAGGGTCTCTGTGTCTACCGCAATAACAAACCAACTAAAAAAAACTACAGACTTTGGTAGACCAACTAAGGGGGTTATTTTCTAAAGCTTTATCGCGTGCGTTAGGGCCCTAACGCACGCGATAAGGCCATATTGCATGCGAAAAGGGCCTTTTCGCATGTCATATAATGCAAATTAGGGGGAGAGGAGGATTCGGGGAGGGGAGGGGGCAGAGTCAGCGGTGGCTTTGCCGCCGTCGATAATGTTACTAACATTATCATCGGCAGTAGCACACCGAATAGCGCCACCTTTCATGGTGGCGCTATTCGGTGCGAAAGCCAGCAGCCAGTGCACTGCCGTGGTGCTGCAGGCTTTCGCTGGCCCTCCCTGTTCTCGCAGGATTCATCATTCTGCGAAGATTCTGCGAAGAATGATGAATCCAGGCCTTAAAGAGAAAATTGAAGCATACGGCACATCAATTTCAGAAGTAAATGAAAAAATTACTGTGCATGAGATACACATGGAAGAAACTGATACAGCAGTGGAATCGTTAAAAAGCTCAAAACAAAAATCCGCTGGAAAAAGTTGACCATTTGGAAGACAGAAGTAGGAGAAATACTTTTCAAATAATTGGCGTTTCAGAAAAACTACAACCAGATGGAATCAGGAATGCAGAATTTTTGTGAGGTGTGGCTAAAGGGAGCGCTGGGTGTATGTACGTTGAATAGAAAGATGCTAATCGAGAGAGTGGATAGAGTAGGCCCTAAGGGTCAACCAATAGATAAACCCAGGTAGATCATTATGCACTATCTTAATTATATAGACAAAGAAAAAAATCTTAACTGCATTTCGGAAGTCAAAAGAACTCATGTACAGCAATGTGAAAATTTTAAGTTTTCCAGACTTCTTGGCCAATATACTTGCCTCTAGAAAAGTACTAACAACATATTTTTCTCAACTTTATCAAAGGGGAGTTAAGTTCTCATTACAATTCCCAACAAAACTGAATCTTTCATGAAGGAACATCAAGGATTCTCAAGACTGGGAAAGATGCTCAACAGTATTTGGAGCAATTTCCTGGCTGAACTGCTTGTATATTAGCTGGGTTTCATGGAAGAATATCCTGGAAGAGTTCATTTGTTATGTGCTTGGACTTTGTCAGAGGTTAATTACCAATCACTAGATGTCATTGTTGTGAGTTCCGGTTTATTTCTGACAAGGAACTAAGTTTTCGCTAAGGTTTAAGTATGTACATTAGTTCCAGTTACAACATTTTCAATTTAATGCCCTTCTTCGGTTTCGGGAGACCCTGAGTTCAGAGTGGGAGACTTGTTGGAGCACCAGAATGATTTCAGTGAGATGCATGCGTCTGAGGTGCCAGCCGAGCCCGTCTAAACAGGGAGCTGAAAACTATAGCAACGGACAAAAGAAAAAAACTTTTCTTGTCTTTGTTATTTTTCTTATTTTCTTTGAATGGGTTTGGAAATGTGAGTGTGAGCGATTTATTCTGTTTAAAACAAGAGTATCAGAAATATAGAAGAGGTTTCTAGAGGGTCTGACTTTGTTTTAGTTTGCATTGGTACATATTTTTGCAGACTGAATGGGGGTCGGAGGACCTGTGCTGGGAGAGTCATATGAGCTCTATTTGAGTTTACTAATATCATTTTAATGTTGCATATATTATAATGTTGTTAATTTGACTTAGTTCTTTAAATGTTGATTGCCTGTACTCGCCAATTAAAAGGAAAAAAGTCTTAGCAGGATTTAAGAAACACAAAACTGACAAAAACCAGCGGGAGCACTGAGAGGAGAGGATCACCATGCTGGTGGCTGAAAGGAATCAGTAAGTTTTTTGCTTGGGAACTTTTCTTTAAAAGTATTGGGGCGAAGTTAACTATTGGGGAATATTGTTTAGTGTATTTGTGTGTTTGTGCTTTTAATAGTCAGTAAGGCAGCGAATAAACAAAAGTTAGACTGTTAGTATTTTTAAATAGTCAGTCACAGTCAGTACTCCCAGTAACATTAAGGGAAGTACAATTTAAAATTCTCCACCGGAGAATGTGTTTTAGGAGTAAAATGAAACTTTGGGATTTGGACATTTGTTTGAAATGTCAGCATGTAACAAGAGACTCGTGCCAAATGCCTACCGAATGCATCCAGTTGCAACTTGCAACCCTTTTGGCGACAGGTACATGATGTGTTAAATTATCTTGTTGCATCTCCTATTGTCTGGTCTGGGAAAATGTCTTATTTCTATTTATTCGATGATTGCGCAGGCTTACCGAAAGGTAACACTAGAGTGTTAAGTATTGCTTTAACCATTGCTAAAAAATTCATTTTGTCCTGCTGGAATAGCGAAAAAGTACCAAATGCAAATGATTGGAACAAGAAATGTTAAATTCTGCCAAAATGGAGAAAATGAAACAATTCATTATTTGGGGGTCACAGGTTTTTATTGAAACAGAAAAGTTATTTACAAACATTGCTACAACTCCATGATGAAAGCCAATGATGTCTTTGATCTCTGGAACATAAGTTATAAAGGATGGATGTGATGGATGAATGGGAATGTAAAGTATTAGTGTGGTGTTTAGAGTATCATACAGATTACAAAACGTCTGTGAAGCAATTCCTGTTCTGTTAAGAACAATTTTGTAATGATTACTTGAATATACTACTCATTTGTTATTTTCTAAGCAAATGCTTCAATGAAGAAAACTTTGAAAGAATAAAAGGAAAACGGATGCTCAGTTTACCGGCATCCATTTTCCTAATCCATGGCTGTGTGCGGGGTTAGGAAAATGGCTGCTTGTAAATTGAGCGTCCGTTTTCCTAACCCGTGGCTGTGCATACAGCAACATCTCCTGGGTGCCTGATGCCAAGGGCACGCTACGGATGCACAATTGATCCCTAGCAGGTCTTTTTTAGTGTGGCACCTCATTACCATACTGCATCAAGTGCCCAGGTAACGTGGCTATGCGTGCATTAAAAAAATGGGCACTCAGTATGGACGCACATATTTACGTGCAGGTTATTGCGTCAGCCCCACAGATTGTTGTAGTTATTCACAAACTGCTTTATGTGGATAATACTTGTAATTTGGCACATTTGGTTATTAAGCAAACTGTAAGTAGAGTTTTAAGATCGTCAAGTCATAATGTATTAATTGTTCCTGATATGTCAGTTTTTGCAATTCCGCTTGAAGGAGGGCCCTGCGTGTGGCCTCACTCCCGTTTCCACCTGTGCCTTGTATGGGAGCGGGAAGCAAGGACTGTTAAAGAGATGGTTACGCTAAGTACATTATTGGTTCAGATACCACCTCTCTACCATTGAGAATAATTAGTACTGTTCAGGCCGATTCTTATGTGTGCATTAGAAGTGAAAAGAAGCCAATTTCAGCTTTTCATCTACCTTCCTACCAGTGCTTCAACTATATAGAACAGAATCCATTGTCATTTGTGTGCCTGCTCGTTCATGGACAACAGAACCAAAGAGTAAGCCCTCTTTCTAAACCATTCTATAGCCAGCAGATCTTGATGCCTTTCGATCCTGGTTCATGACTGGCGACTGATTCCACGGTCCTTCAGCAGAGAATCTTGTGCAGACATTCACTTCATCGCAAGCCCCAAGCTGCATGATCATGTACCACTTGTTTGTTCAAATGCATCACAAATCTGGACCTGAGTCAGCTGGACGTCAGCAACCCCTGGACTTATTCCCCTTCAGGAAGTGCTAAGGTCTATAGCTGTGCCCTTAAGTTCTCCAGTGCCATTGGTCACCCAGGAGCCAATTTGTTTTTAGTCCTGCAATCCAGCTTGGCCATCTATTATGGACCCATACAGCACCAGCTGCAGGAAAATGCAATAATGATTCTTTTCAAAATCAAACATTGTTATTGCCTGAGAGGTTGAGGACAATAATCCTAAATTTATCCTCATTCCTGCAACAATGAAGTGAGCACCCGAAGAATTGGATCAGTTTCCTGGATGTTGTAAATTGTTAGCCTACAGCCATGTCTTTGTTCAAGCTTCCACTACGTTCTTCATCCAAGCCTGTAGCCATGTCTTAGTTCAGTCAGTCCAATATGGTTCCTTGTTCCAGTTCCTGAAACAAAGTGTCATTGGATCCTGTGTTTGCCCCCCAAGCCCCTGTTGGTAAGACATTACCTAGATCCCTTCTGAAGCTGAAGAGAAGAGGCTGGAGGGAGGGGCTTTGAGGAGTGGGTACTGTTGTGATTTCGCTTGCAACCCTACCTGTGCCACTGATGCCACTTCAGCCTTGCTGCCACCGTTGCTACTTGCTTCCTGTGTGACCTCTCACCTACCCAATGCCGCTCCTGCTTCCTACGTGGCCTGAAACACCGCCTCTGCTCACAATTTAAAGGGACCGCAGCAGGAAAATCCCCATGTCCCTCCTGATGATGTCATTGCTTTGGGCCTTTAAAAAGCCACTTCCCCTGTTCCAGGCCTTCGCAAGGATGTCCTGTGGTTACTGATCCTTCAAGGTCTCCTATTTCATGTAGTCTTCTATTCCTGGTCTCTTCATTCCTGCGTCCAAGTTTTCAGCCCAAGTCTTCATTCCTGGGTCCAAGTCTTCAGTCCAAGTCTTTGTTCCTGCATCCAAGTCTTCAGTCCAAGTCTTCAGAGTCCTGGCTAAATCTTTGGAGTCTCTTTTGAGTTCCTGAGACTGAGTTTCTAGTCCAAGTTCCTGAGTTTGAGTTCTGAGTTCCTGAGTCCTGACCATGGTCTCCAGAGTTCTTGTTCCAGCTACCTGCCTGTTCCAAGTCTTGAGCCCTCATCTAGTTCCATCCAGCCATGTACCTGTCTCAAGCCTTGTGTCCATCTTCAAGCCATGCTCCAGTCTTCAAACCATGTCCAAGTCTCCAGCATCTTGTCCACATCTCCAGAATCATCTTCGAGTCCTCTGCTTCCGTCTGTCCTCATGCTCAAACTGCTTCCAAGCAGCAGTCTGAAAGGGCTTTCATAATGGCAGAGGGCTACCCCAGAGACCAGCATGGGTTGCTGGTTCTCAGTTCCTGGTGCATGTTGGACGTCTAAGTATTTCTGCTCCAAGTCAAGAGTATTTTCCTAGTTCCTGTTCCAAGTCTTCGAGTGTACCTATTCCAGCCAGCCCATACCTGGATGTGCTCACCTGCCTGCGGCGTAGATCATGGCCAGCCCCTGGGTTGTGCCAGTCGCATCACAGCACAGGGGCTCACATTTTCGAGTGCTTGTCTGCTCATAACATAAGTATAGGCTCCAAAAGATGTGAGCATGGGGTTTCTCTTATGTGGCATCAGTATTGTAGAATGCCCTTACAGATATGCTCAGGAATGACCCGGATCTGAAGGATTATAGAAGAAGATTAAAGGCATTTTATTTTGGTCAGGCATTTCAACAGTAGGGATAAGTGCAGCTCAGCAATTCAGGTGGTTTTATGTAATTTTATAAGATATTAGTTTTAGTTATGTATTTATGTTATATTATTGGTTTTAATTTGTATATGTGATTTATTATGCTGATTTTATATTATGAATGTAAAGCATGTAATTCATCCCAAACAGCATGTTGTAGTGTAGAGTGTCCCTAAACCCCTCTTTAAGCTGTGTGAGACCAGGTATCTAGCTTGGCCCACCTTAAAAGCCAGTGAGAGAGGAGGGGATGACCTTGCTGAGCAGGAATATGGGTGTGAGCCCAGCTAGGAGCAGACAGGCCCCTCATCTCCACAAGAAGGCAGCTCCTGACACAACTCTGTCTTAAAGTGAAGCTGTGACTTTATACTGCTGGACGTAAGAAGATGACATTGCATTATAATAAAGTGGAATCTTTAAGAAAGAAGGCTAGAGTCAGTGTGGTACATGTCTCCAGCCTGAAGTTTGCTTGGCTATTCCACATGGAAGCTGTGGAATATAAACTTGAATGAATGAATACTACTGCCACATAGGTTTTCTACTCTGAGACATGGATATTTCATCACCTGAAAAGTGGTGATCTGATCTTCCACCACAATTTATACCCTACCCTGCCTCCATCTATTTAAGAAAAAAATATTTGTTGTTGTCCTCTCTTGTTTGCCTCTGAACACAGCCTGCTCTTTACTCCTTATCCATCAAGATGTCATCAGAGAGGCATCTTGTGTGGTTTTTGCTGTTTACTAACTTAACTAACCTTACTCTCTCTGTTTTGACTGCTGTTTTAACTGCTCAACAGACAAACACTTGCTCAGCCTCCCCTTCCCAAAGTGATATGGGGTCACATTTACTAAACAGTTTCTCAATTTTATGTCAATAAGAAAACACCATAATTTATATTGCTGTGAACACTAATTCAGCAGCACTCTCAGCTTTAGGTGCAAGGTGAAAAAGTCTGGGCTAGGACAGTGAGGCTACAATTTTAAGTAATGCCATTATCCGCAAAGGGTAAAAATATCCAGGTACAGATCCGATTGGCATCATTAACAGGAAATAATAAATGAAGTGGATAGTTAGTGCCCATGTATAGTCTGGTGCCAGGTTTGGGAGACCTTAAATTTCTTTATGTTACTATTTTAATAAGCTTCTTTTTGAGTTAAAATAATGACATATTTATTTATTTCTTGAATATGGCAATATGAATCATGCATTAGAACTCAGCTCTAACTTCCAGCACATAGGAGGCCTCTTACTTGCCTATAGCCAATCAAAATTGACCTATACTACCTAGCAATAGGCTTCTTCTTAATAGTCATATACTAGTCAACCTGACTGGGGATCATACTTTTACTGTTTTTAAAGCCTAGCACACTACAGAAATGTTAAGTAGTAGTAAGTAATGTAGAATACATAAGAAACATCCTGACACAGAGATACTATATGAAAGTCAAGTAAATATCCTAATATGGTCAAACAGAACCTAAATACACATCCTGCAAATATTTAACTGCTCTAACCAGTATGGAACCAGAATTATTTTGAAGGTCACTTCTGAGTGTGTAATAATCAAAAATTGTTAGAAAGGGTCTAATTGAAGAGCCACCTTTTGTTCGAAAGACAAAGATAAACCCTTGCTTTTTCGTTTATACATTATTCATCCACAGGTTAGTTGTTAATCTATAAAAACTCTTACCTCTGCAGAACTGTTAAAATGTGTAACCTGAGATTTGTTGTTGTAAATTCCCAGAACTTCCTCTACAGGGATACTGTTCTGAAAAATACATAATTCATATTAAACATTTTTTTAAATTGAGATATTGTCATTATCAACAACTGTGTTGTTTTAACCCGGTGTTGCCCAACCCTCTCCAGGAGGCACACCTAACCAGTCTAGTTTTCAGGATATCCATTGGAGACTCAGTATATCCAAATCTATCTCATGCATATTCATTGTGGCAATTCTGAAAACGACTGGCTAGGTGTGACTCCAGGAAAGGATTGAGAAACACTGCTTTAATGCAATACTGTAATCCCCACATGACACTTTTGGTAGTATACCACCAAATATTTACAAAACAATACAAAATTAAGGGGCTTTTAATTGGATTTTAAATGGTTAAGATAACATTTGATTGTGGCATTTTAAGCTGTAGTTTCTTCATAATGTGGCTTGCTGAGAAACAGTGGTTCAGTACCAAGAGTCTAGAAGGAAAGTAGTTCTTCACCGTATGCCAGAACAACAAGTTGTTAAAACTCAGGCCTGGCGCGACCAGGTGTGCATACCGTGCATTTGCACAGAATGGCACACCTGGGGAGGCAGTGGGCTGGCGTCAGCAGGAGAGACCGTGGGCTGCCGGTGTAGCCTAACCAGCTGACGGCTGAAGAAGGAGAGAATACCGGTGACCAAAGGAGAGGCCCGTTTTCCGGGTATGAGCATGCGTGCGTGAGTATGCACAGCTTCCGCTCCCCCCCCCCCCCCCCAAGCAGGAAGATCGGTGGGAGGCCATGGTAGAGCTCATCCTGTCACGGCCCAAAGACAACAGGACAGGAGGCCCATGGGCAGGGCTAGCAGAAACACCAGGCAAACTAGGCCTGGGCCTAGGGTGCTGAGCATTAGGGGGCGCGAGCCATATGGGGCTGCGAGCAGTGGCAAAGAGGAGTGGAGATTTGGTGGGCCACAAGCAGTGCCCAATCTGCTTGCAGCCCAGAAAACCACACACTCGGTAGGATTTGGGGCTGCAACTGTGGGAAGGCAATGAGTCCGTGAGGGAGGGGGGGTGGTAGCGGTGGCTTGACCAAAGGGAGGCGGGCACAAGTCAGAAGGTGCCTAGGGCGCCTAATCCCCTTGCACTGGCCCTGCCCACGGGACCGTGGTAGGGCTCATCCCACCACAGCTCAATGATAACAGGAGACCATGTGTGTGAGTTTGCATGTATGTGTGAATGAGTGATAGCCTGGGTGTGTCTGAGAGCCTGTTTGTGTGTGCATGTACATATGTCTGTGGGAGATCCTATGTGTGTGTGTCTGTGTGAAAACCTGAGTTTGTGTGACTGAATAAGAGCCTATGTATGTCTGCATGAGAGCTTCTGTGTGTGCCTCTGTGAGAACCTGTGTGCCTGTGAATGTGTCTGTGTGAGAGCTTGTGTGTTTGTGTATGTTTTGTGCCCATGAGAGCCTATGTGTCACATAGGCTCTCAGAGGTATGCACACACACACACATAATGTATCTGTGAGGGTGAGGGAGGGGGTGTATGTTAGAGAGAGGGAGTGTGTGAGAGAATGAATGTGTTATTGTGCATGTGTGTGAGAGAGAAGATAACATTTATGTGGCCCTACCTCCCCCAATCCACAACAATCTCAGGGTGACTGGAAATCAGATCCCAGGTATAGAGAGCAGATTTTTAAATCATTAGTTTTAATTATTGGGTAGAATTTGATTCTGCTCTTTTGAAAAAAAAGTTTTTGGAGGGGGGGAATAGAACATTTTTAAATTGGATTTTTTAAATTTTTTTTGTGTTTGGGAAATTCTCGATATTCTATTCATTAACTGGTTTGAAATATTCTTTTTATGAAAATGTCTTTACTATTATGATCCAAAAGGCAAAGCGGAAGCCGATCAATGATGCTAGAAAGCAGAACAAACGGTAGTGATCGGTGTATCAAGGGATTCTTTATTGGAATATGCCCGACTCTGGCTGAGTTTCGCTCACGCAGGAGCAGCCTCAGGAGCTGTTCCAATGGTATTTTTCATAAATCACACTTCAATGTGAAAGCAACACTTAGTGTAGATTAAAATTCTTGAGGAACAAAGTTTTATCATTGGCTTCGTTGAAAACTCCAAAGTAGGTTCAACATATCTATTGATCGTGCGAAACAGGTTTTTCAGTAATATGTTGAACCTACTTTGGAGTTTTCAATGAAGCCAATGATAAAACTTCGTTCCTCAAGAATTTTAATCTACACTAAGGGGTAGATTTTCAAAGGGGTACGCGCGTAAGATACATGTGTACCCCCCGAAAACCTACCCCAAACCTCCCTGCGCGCGCCGAGCCTATTTTACATAGGCTCGGTGGCGCGCGCAAGCCCCGGGACGCGCATAAATCCCGGGGCTTGCAAAAAGGGGCGGTTGGGGGCATGGCCAGGGGGCGCAGTTAGGGATCGGGGGCGTGTCTGGGAGGTGTGTGGGCGGTCCAGGGGTGTGGCCGAGTGCCCCGACACAGCAGCCTGTGTTGGGGCCTGCCGCGCCGGCGCACGTAAGTTACTACTGCCCGGAGGCAGTAGTAACTTCTCCGATAAAGGTAGGGGGAGGGGTCTAGATAGGGCCGAGGGGGTGGGTTAGGTAGGGGAAGGGAAGGTGCGGGGGGGGTAGAAAAAAAGTTCCCTCCGAGGCCGCTCCGATTTTGGAGTGGCCTCGGAGGGAACGGGCAGCGCGCGCAGGGCTCGGCGCGCAAGTTGCACAAATGTGCACCCCCTTGTGTGCGCCGACCCCGGATTTTATAAGATACGCGTACTTTTGTTCGCGCCTGGTGCGCGAACAAAAGTATGCGCGGGCGTATGTTTTTAAAATCTACCTCAGCGTGTTGCTTTCACATTGAAGTGTGATTTATGAAAAATACCATTGGAACAGCCCCTGAGGCAGCTCCTGCGTGAGCGAAACTCGGCCGGAGTCGGGCATATTCCAATAAAGAATCCTTTTATACACCTTTACTATTATGATTACTGTTTCATATTTCTTGATTGTATTTAATGTTTTATGAAGAATGGTAATGTTTCTATTTTTCCACTGTTGCTCTGTATATAGATGCTTGTTGTGGGTTCTAGTTCAGTTCTTCTCAGCACGTTTCTGTTGATATGTTCTGATCTCTTTATTCTATATTTGGTCAGGGTCAGGTGTTCTGCATATGTGACCGAGGTGAGGTATTTTGCTGGCATGTAATTTCTATGTAAGGATCTAAAGCAGACTGGTTTCCTATAAGAGTTTTATTGGTGTTCTAGGGCCTGGTATAATAAGTGCAGTGTTGCCTTTTCATAGATAAGGCGGTTTGGGTTGTTTTGGTATGGGAGGTTTACTGTATTGTAATGGTAATTCTGTTTATTCATGGCTTTCTGAGGGCCAAGCTCACATCAAAAATGCATTACAAAAAGTCTAATTCCATAGGAGCTCCAAGTGTCTTTTTTGCAGAATTTTCTGGTTGGCACTACAAGAATGCTTGTAAATATAATATGCATGTTGTACATGATTTTTTGGCTCAGAAGACTGTACTCATGAATGTTCTTTTTCATGTAAAATTTGTTATAAATGCATAATTTAATTGTGTGTGTCTGCAAAGGGTGTGGGAGAGTGTGTGTGTGTGTGTGTGTGTGGGGGGGGGTGTGTGTGTGTGTGTGTGTGCAAGGCTTGGATGTTTGGGCTCAGGAGAATGTCGCAATTGTGTGGGCGGTATTAACTGGACTGTGGGCAGCCTCCCACCCTGTTTGGGAATAGTTTTGGTACATCCCACTTGTGGGGATTGGCCTGTCTGAGTGCAGAGGAAGGAGTAATGACTATTTACCTGAGAATTTCCTTTCCTCTAATGAAGGCAGGCCAATCTCTGACCCACCCTCGGCTGCTGAGTTTTGCCTTTGGTTCACCCTTTAGGTGCGGACGATGCAGAGTGTTGTTTCTGCTCTTCATTGGTGGACTGGTAAGTGACTTATCCAGCTCCTCAGTTCAGTAAATGCTCACTGTTTGTCTGAGCTCACTGTTCCCTATTGGTTGGAGCATGATTGATTGATTGTTAATAATCATTTTCAAGTATATTCAGTTTGTCCAGGGTTTAGCTTTTTCAGAGAATACTGGTGGGCTGAAGTCAGGGTAGGGCTATATATCCATGATGTCAGCTTTTACTCTGTCTCTATCTGCTGGTAGAAGTGCATAATGCACTTGTAGAGACTGACCTGCCTTCATTAGAGGAAATGAAATTATCAGGTAAATAGTAATTTATCCATTTGTCTGGCGACAGGGAACATACCAGACACAGATATATAGGTTTTGGTTGAAGGGCAGTAAGGACATAAACACAGACATGTGCACCTGAATTTTGCCTGACTCATTCTAGTTGTCATTCTAAAGACTGGATCAAGCGGAAGCATGTCTTTGTTTTAGTGACAGCTGCTATAGCCTGATTGCAGAACTAATTACCAGAAAAAACACACAAAGCAGGAGGGCAGCTTTTGATCTGTCAGGCCTGTCAGGCCTGACCTACTTTCAATTTTACTATGATCTCTGGTGGTCACTAGGAGAATAGCATTTCACTCTTGTAAAGCATTGCTGTGACCTCAAGTGGTCACCTAGAATATTGCAATTTGTTAAAATGTATAATTCATTAAAAGTGTTTAATTGTATTTATGATTGCTTATATATTTTTATATTCTGTAAATATTACAGTTTACCTTTAACTGTATAATACATTTTATTAAGTTTGTGATCTCAGAAACTATATCTGTTTAATCTTACACAGTGGTCAAAGTGTATGTCTTATTAGTTTTTCTCCTTCAGCAGCACTCAAGGAAGGCACAAGGGGGCGGAAGGAGGAAGGAAAGGAGCAAATGGGATGGAAGCATCCTTGGCACGAATTGTGAAGAACGGCAAAGGGAGACGGATATCATCATGAGCTGCAGAACCGAAACCAGGACCTGTGGCACTGCTTAGAGAAATGGTGAGGAGGGCGGTAGTAGAAAGCACAAGTTGAACAGGGTTCCACATATTACATTCCTTTTTTTACATGCAGGTAAATGCTAATTTATCATGCTAATGTCAATTGGACCCCTTTAGCATGCACAATAGGACCTGAGCAGATAACATGCCAGTCCCCTTGCCTACTAAATGGCTTTAAAGGTGACTTTTAAAAGCCCGGCACGCACCCAAACTGGGAGATAGGTGCACAAGTTGGGCCGGCACGTGCCGAGTGGATTTCACAACTGCTTGGATACGTGTGTACTTGCTGCTACACTCACAAATGAACAGTTTAAAAAAAGGGGCGGGGAGGGAGTGTGATCTGGGCGGGGCATGGGCCTTCCTGGATTTTTATCTTGAAATTAGCGCACAAATTCTTACCCACACAGGCACACAGCGGAGGTCCCCTGCCTCCTAACTTTACTTCTGCTATGGATGACGTGCAAGTTATAAAATAAAGATTGGCGAGGTTTAAAGGGTCAGGGCTAAGAGGAGAAAATGGAGGCTATTAATATAGGGGGGGGTTTTGAAAATTCTATGCCTTGGGCGAACTGGGAATGAGCTGATAAAACTGGTAATGGCGTCAGTGCGCATGTCTATTAATATCCCCCCACTTATGTGGTAGAAGCCACATTTGCACGCATAGGCATGCGTCCACTGAAAATTGCACGCACATGTGCTTGTTCAGGCTATTTTATAACATGCGAGCATATACACGCATACGTTATAAAATGGCTGTGCCCCTGGGTGCAGGCCGAATGCGCGCCCATGTGCACCCATGCGCCTGTGGAAATATTGCCGTCTTAGGGGCGGATTTTCAGAGCCCTGCTCGCGTAAATCCGCCCAAAACCAGGCGGATTTACGCGAGCAGGGCCCTGCGCGCCGGGAAGCCTATTTTACATAGGCCTCCCGGCGCGCGCAGAGCCCCGGGACTCGCGTAAGTCCCGGGGTTCTCCGAGGGGGGCGTGTCGGGGGCGTGTCGGGGGGCGGGCCCGGTCGTCGCGGCGTTTCGGGGGCGTGTCGGCAGCGTTTTGGGGGCGGGTACGGGGGCGTGGCTACGGCCCGGGGCGGTCCGGGGGCGTGGCCGCGCCCTCCGTACCCGCCCCCAGGTCGCGGCCCGGCGCGCAGGAGGCCCGCTGGCGCGCGGGGATTTACGTCTCCCTCCGGGAGGCGTAAATCCCCCGACAAAGGTAAGGGGGGGGTGTAGACAGGGCCGGGTGGGTGGGTTAGGTAGGGGAAGGGAGGGTAAGGTGAGGGGAGGGCAAAGGAAAGTTCCCTCCGAGGCCGCTCCAATTTCGGAGCGGCCTTGGAGGGAACGGGGGGAGGCAGCGCGGCTCGGCGCGCGCAGGCTATACAAAATCAATAGCCTTGCGCGCGCCGATCCAGGATTTTAGTGGATACGCGCGGCTCCGCGCGTATCTACTAAAATCCAGCCTACTTTTGCTTGAGTCTGATGCGCAAGCAAAAGTAGGCTGATCGCGCTTCTTTTAAAATCTACCCCTTAGTGTACAGGCTAATATTTAAAGGTGAATTTTAAAAGCCCGGCATGCACCGAAATTAGGAGATGCGCAAAAGTCAGGTGTACGCGCACCGACCGTATTTTAAAAAGCACCCATATAGGCAAACGGTTGCCGGTATATAAAATGAAATAAATAAAATAAATAAATGACATGCACATCTCAAAAGTTTCCAAAAACAGGCGGGGCATGGGGGTGGGGGAGGGTCAGTTTCAGGGCCTAGCCAAGAGATGTGCGTGTAAACACTTATGCACCCCGGTGCGCACCGAGATCCCCTGCCACATAACTTTCCTTCTGCTATGGATGATACATAAGTTATAAAATAAAAGGACTGAGCCATTTTTGAGGGGGTTTAAGGGTCTGGGATAACTGGGGGGAATGTAGACTATCACACTGGGGGGACCTAGTTGTTACCTGGGTGAACTGGTGGACGGACTGGTAAACTTGGAATGGCGTCAGGACACGCTCCTTTTAAAATCCCCCTACTTATGCAGTAGAAGTGAGATTTGCACGCCCACTTAAAATTTGGTGCACAGGTGCATGCGGCCAGGCTATTTTATAACACATACGCATATGCGAGTGCAAATTATAAAATAGCTGCGTCCCTGGGCGTGGGCACATGCACCCACGCGCTGGTTTGAAATTTACCGTCCCTGTGCGCAGGTGTAAGGGGAACAGGAGCCATACCCGGTTCAAAATTGGAGTCTTCCCTATTGGAGGGCCGGAGCTCGTCCCCTGAGCCATAGGGTGGGTCTGTTCACAAGCAGCAGAGTAAGCTGATGATTGCAAACCTGCTTGCAGCCCAGACCTGCAACACTACTCCTGAGGACTCTGATTAGTCCTCAGGTAACTTGAGGGCTGAGAGCTGTGCTGTGGATCCTGGATGAGAAAGATCTGTAGCCCTGAGTATTTGGGAAGCAACCTGCTGAACTTGTTGATAGTATTTGTAATATATGTGAAAGCTAACTGGAATATTCTGACCTGGAATGGGCTGACTGTGAGCACTATGAACCTGCTGTTCCCAAAGGAATGAGTGCCTTAGCCCTTGTCCTTTGATAAAGTCTTATTGGATTTCTATATATGTAATTTATTTACCATCGACTATTTTATGTAATACATAAACATGACTGAAGTTTTGTTTTAGTTGTCATAGTGCCATTTCTATGGTAGCTAAAGCCACTGAATGTTTCCCTTGAGAGCAAATGGCTCAGACACAGCTCATAAGAACATAAGAACATGCCATACTGGGTCAGACCAAGGATCCATCAAGCCCAGCATCCTGTTTCCAACAGTGGCCAATCCAGGCCATAAGAACCAGGCAAGTACCCAAAAACTAAGTCTATTCCATGTTACCATTGCTAGTAATAGCAGTGGCTATTTTCTAAGTCAACTTAATTAATAGCAGATAATGGTCTTCTCCTCCAAGAACTTATCCAGTCCTTTTTTAAACACAGCTATACTAACTGCACTAACCACATCCTCTGGCAACAAATTCCAGAGTTTAATTGTGCATTGAGTAAAAAAGAACTTTCTCCAATTAATTTTAAATGTGCCACATGCTAACTTCATGGAGTGCCCCCTAGTCTTTCTATTATCAGTCTATGTTACATGATCTGCTGAAGACAGTCTCTCCCTTCTGTCTTCTCTTTAAGGAAAGCTTCAGAAGTTAGCCTAGTGTTTATTCTGGTTGGTGTATCTTAGGCAGGTAGAGACTGAAACAATGAACAATACATTCCGGAGAGAATAGCTCAGCGTTTCACTTCTTTCTTACCATTAAAATCCCAGCAAAAGATGATAAAATCATGGCTTCTCTCTCCATGCGGTTAGGATATTTGCATCCATCAATGACGGGCAGTGTCCTATACACGGTAAAAGAAACATAGAAATATAGAAACATAGAAATGACGGCAGAAGAAGACCAAATGGCCCATCAAGTCTGCCCAGCAAGCTACGCACTTTATCCATTTTTTTCCCCTTTTTCTCTCTCCCACCTGTTAAAAGGAAGGAAGAGTTACGTTTGTTTATTATTTATTTACTTAACAGTTTTTAAAATGGTGCCCTACAAAGAGCTTGATCCTCTGCTTCCTAGATTCCAGTTCTCGTGCAGGGTTACTATAATTAGATGCAACAGGCAATATTTTATTACAGAAATGATGATTTTTGAGCTTTCCACAAGAAATGGGGTTTGTGGAGGAGACACGGGGTCACAGGGGCCATGGCCTGACCAAAATTCGGTTCTTCCCGCAGGCTTGATAGGCTCTGGGGGAGACCTGAGGCTGGGTCTCATAGGCAGCTTCTGTTCAGCAGAAAGAGGAGAAGAGCAGCAGGGAACCAGGACCTTTCTTCCACTCCTCAGCTCCCAGTCTGACTCCTGCTTTGAACTGCCACTCGGTTCAAAGCAGGAGTCAGACTCGGCGGCGGATACACTCCTCCTCCTCCTTCCTCTGATCAGTATGGGAGGGGAAAAGATGGAGGGGAAGAGAGAATAAGAGAGGGCTGGGGTAAGGGAAGAGAGAGGGCTGGGGTAAGTGAAGAGAGAGATTGTTGGGCTGTAGGCAGGGGGACAGAGGGAGAGGGCGGACCCAGCCAGAAAGGTGTTCCACTGCTCCTGAGAGGAGACAACCTGTCTGCACTTGTACTCGGTTTCCATTCTTCTGAAGAGCTGCACACAAAAGCCCAACTTTCAAGCTATTCCCAGAATACCATTTGCGAATGTAAGTGGATGGGTGGAGATTAATGATAGTATTTTATAAACCGTGTGCCATGAGCTGCACGGTTTATAAAAAATGTATTTCTGCTCCAAATATAGGCACGTGTTAGTACGTGTGCAGTGCAAGAAAATGTATACTGTCTCTACCCATTTTATACTTTTAGCAGGATGTCAAAATAATACAGTGATTATACATTCACTTAAAATGTCAAAATGTCAAGATAAACTATAAGTTATTAATATAGGGGCCTCATAATAAGCACTACAGGTATAAATATCTTCTTTGCTTTGTAAATAATCATTGCTCCCAACCATCCATCTTTTCTGGATGTTTTTTTGTTTTTGTAAATAAAATTTGTCACCGTAAGAACTTATCTTGTGTTGTAAATATTGTAATCCTAAATGTCCCAACACGTGAAATGCATCAGGGAATTATAATTGTGTTCATTTTCAACAAATAAGATACTAGGAACCTATATGGTATTAGACCTATTGTAATTAGAGATGTGAATCGGAACCAGAATCGGTTCGGATTCCGGTTCCGATTCACATCGTGTTTTTTTTTTCGTCCGGCCCAATCGAGGTTTTGTTTATTGGCTGTGCCCGAGCCGATAAACAACAAAAACCCACCCCGACCCTTTAGAACTAATCCCTTAGCTTCCCCCACCCTCCCGACCCCCCCAAAAACATTTTATAGGTACCTGGTGGTCCAGTGGGGGTCCCGGGAGCGATCTCCCGCTCTCGGGCCGTCAGCTGCCACTAATAAAAATGGCGCCGATGGCCTTTGCCCTTACCATGTGACAGGGTATCCGTGCCATTGGCCGGCCCCTGTCACATGGAGGGAGCACTGGATGGCTGGCACCATCTTTAAAAATGGTGCGGGCCATCCAGTGCTCCCACCATGTGACAGGGGCCGGCCAATGGTACGGATACCCTGTCACATGGTAAGGGCAAAGGCCATCGGCGCCATTTTTATTAGTGGCAGCCGACGGCCCGGGAGTGGGAGATCGCTCCCGGGACCCCCACTGGATCACCAGGTACCTGTAAAAAGTTTTTTGGGGGGGGTCGGGAGAGTGGAGGAAGCTAAAAGATTAGTTTTAAAGGGTCGGGGTGGGTTTAGGGGTTATTTTTGTGTGCCGTTTTTCCCGCCCTCCCCCAAAACGATATGAGAACCCCCATGAACAATATCGTGGGGTTTTCCTATTGTTTTGGGGGTGCCCCCGATTTCTGATGATATTTTCAATCGTCCGAAGCCCGATTCACATCCCTAATTGTAATGGGGCGGATTTTCAGAGCCCTGCTCGCGTAAATCCGCCCAAAACCGGGCGGATTTACGCAAGCAGGGCCCTGCGCGCCGGGAAGCCTATTTTACATAGGCCTACCGGCGCGCGCAGAGCCCCGGGACTCGCGTAAGTCCCGGGGTTCTCGGAGGGGGGCGTGTCGGGGGCGTGTCGGGGGGCGGGCCCGGTCGTCGCGGCGTTCCGGGGGCGTGTCGGCAACGTTTTGGGGGCGGGTACGGGGGCGTGGCTACGGCCCGGGGGCGTGGCCGCGCCCTCCGTACCCGCCCCCAGGTCGCGGCCCGGCGCGCAGCAGGCCCGCTGGCGCGCGGGGATTTACGTCTCCCTCCGGGAGGCGTAAATCCCCCGACAAAGGTAAGGGGGGGTGTAGACAGGGCCGGGTGGGTGGGTTAGGTAGGGGAAGGGAGGGTAAGGTGAGGGGAGGGCAAAGGAAAGTTCCCTCCGAGGCCGCTCCGATTTCGGAGCGGCCTTGGAGGGAACGGGGGGAGGCAGCGCGGCTCGGCGCGCGCAGGCTATACAAAATCGATAGCCTTGCGCGCGCCGATCCAGGATTTTAGTGGATACGCGCGGCTCCGCGCGTATCTACTAAAATCCAGCGTACTTTTGCTTGAGTCTGATGCGCAAGCAAAAGTAGGCTGATCGCGCTTCTTTTAAAATCTACCCCAATGTGCGTTAGATGTGGCCTTGGCCCTCAAAAAGTCATGAGTAAAATGAATTACAAATGCAATATAGTAAACCTCCCATACCAAAACAGCACTAACTTTCAGCACTCAAACAATAAAAATCCTACCTCTGAAAAACTGAACTGGAAACTGCAACAAGCTCTGTGTTTGAGTGGTTTATTTTTGAGGCTCTTTGTTGTGTAGAGGCTGTAAACTAGTCCCAAATGTGTTTAATAAATAAAAATGTACTAGTTGTAACTTGTTTGACTTTTTTTTAAATGTGTATTGAAGTGAACTAACAAGGCAAAACCATACTACCTCAATCTAATATCAGAAATCCATGATGCTTGTTTGATCAGTAGAATAGACGACAAAAAAAAAATCATAACCATATAATTCTTATTTGTGACCTAGAAATGAAATGGAATCAGGATGGTGTCTGAATGCACACAGAACAGTGTTATCTGGAAAGAATGAGGAGCGGCCTAGCTAAAGTCCACGCTGTCTCTTTAAGGGCCGCCACGTGTTACAGAACACCGATTCCTAGATTAGCACTCACCTTTTTCCTGTTGCAAAAGAGCTTTGGTTTTCTAAATCACTTAACCAAGTCAAAGCCACACCGATGGCGAGGTCATAATGAGCCTGAAAAAGGAAAAAATGCGTAGTTATAAAAAGTAAGGGATGGACTAAGGCAGTCATATGACCAGGGAATCACTCTGCAAATATAGCTAATAAACTACAGTACTTTATCACTTGCAAGCTGTCAAAGCAATAATAATTGCAAAGTGATACATAATAGAAAGATCGATTCATAAGCTGCTGATGCATGAAAAAAGTCATTTATTTAGACAGTTATTTGGCGCCCTATTTAAATTACAATGAGGCCTGGCGTGACTAAGTGTGGCTACCATCCATTTGCATGGGGCAGCACACCCAAGGGAGGTGGTGAGCTGGTGGCAGCAGGAGAGACTGCGTGGCCACGGCAGCTGACAAAGCAGAGAGGCTGCAAGCCACCAGCGCTCAAGCCTCCATCAACCATCAGAAAGGCCTCTCTTCCGGTTGCGTGTGCACACGCCTGCACACACCTTCCATTCCCCCCCCCCCCTCCCATAGAGGAAGGCCTGCGGGACCAGCTTGAAGACTTCAGCAGGCTCGTGGCTGTGGTGGAGCTCATCCCACCATGGCCCGAAGACAACAGGAGGCCATGTGTGTATGTATGTGAGTCACTGACAACATGTGTGTATCAGAGCTTGTGTGTTTATGCATGTGTGTGTGTCTGTGTGAGAGCCTATGTGTATGTTTGTGTGCCTGTGAGAATCCATGTGTCTCACATGTAATTACATGTCAGAGGAGGTATTGCAGTCTCAAAGAGTATACTGGTCTGAGGTGCATTGCAAGTGACAGATATGATATATATCTTTAGTCTGACTTGTACAAAGTTAGTATAGATGGATGTCTCCATGAAATGCTTTTTAAAATATTAAACTTTGCATATTTTGATAATGTTAGACCTTATCATATGAAACTTATGGATTCTGATATTTGTACTAAATGTGAATTGGACAAAGGTACTTTTTACATTTTATATATAAATGTCCCAAAATATTCACTTTTTGAACAGCTGTTTTCCAGAAGATAAATCAAAATTTTCAGATCAATCTGACAATTAGTCCACTGATGGCGGTTTTTGGGATACCAGAAATGGACTATACTATTGCAAATACCCCTCAAAATATGATAGATATATCATTATTGATGGCTAAGAAATGTAGTTTCTTAAATTGGATTGTCACAGAAGTACCTATAGTGGAATTATAGTTTAAACTGATAACAGAAACTTTTCAAATGGAGAAGCATGTCTTATGGCAATTATCTCTAAGGGAATTTAAGAAATTTATGGTAAAGCGGAAAGCTTTTCTCTTAGTTATCCCATCTGAAATATGTGAAACCTTACGAGGGTTGTATGAAAGGCATGATTGGAAACATACTTAATTTGATTTCTTACAATTGGATATGAGTGTGTGTGTGTGAGTGTGTGTGGTGTGCAAGGGAAAACAAAAAGATAAAATCATATGACAGAAGTCACTATACTGATGGTGTTATTTATATGTGCATTTATACATACTGGGGTAGATTTTAAAAGAAGCGCGATCAGCCTACTTTTGCTTGCGCATCAGACTCAAGCAAAAGTACGCTGGATTTTAGTAGATACGCGCGGAGCCGCGCGTATCCACTAAAATCCTGGATCGGCGCGCGCAAGGCTATCGATTTTGTATAGCCTGCGCGCGCCGAGCCGCGCTGCCTCCCCCCGTTCCCTCCAAGGCCGCTCCGAAATCGGAGCGGCCTCGGAGGGAACTTTCCTTTGCCCTCCCCTCACCTTACCCTCCCTTCCCCTACCTAACCCACCCACCCGGCCCTGTCTACACCCCCCCTTTACCTTTGTCGGGGGATTTACGCCTCCCGGAGGGAGACGTAAATCCCCGCGCGCCAGCGGGCCTGCTGCGCGCCGGGCCGCGACCTGGGGGCGGGTACGGAGGGCACGGCCACGCCCCCGGGCCGTAGCCACGCCCCCGTACCCACCCCCAAAACGCTGCCGACACGCCCCCGGAACGCCGCGACGACCGGGCCCGCCCCCCCGACACGCCCCCTCCGAGAACCCCGGGACTTACGCGAGTCCCGGGGCTCTGCGCGCGCCGGGAGGCCTATGTAAAATAGGCTTCCCGGCGCGCAGGGCCCTGCTCGCGTAAATCCGCCCGGTTTTGGGCGGATTTACGCGAGCAGGGCTCTGAAAATCCGCCCCACTGTATTTACATTGGGAATTTTCTATAATTTCCTGTGATGAAAATGTATTGAATATATACTGTTTTCTTTCTGTCAATAAACAGTTTATAAACTATTTGTCTACTGTACCATGTCATCCAGGAAAGTGCTCTGCTTTCCTCCTCTAGGGTCAAATTCATTTTCCCGAAGTGTAGTGCCAACATATTCTCTCCTTAAAATAAGAAAGCAGAATTTAACACTATTTTTGAGATGCTAACAATAACATTTGGTAACTACTCGTTAACTAACTAATTGTAAATACTAACTGAAATGTTATGGCTTTTTCCTGATTTAAAATATGCAATGTTTGACTCTAACAAAGGGCCTCATTTTCTAAAGTATCGCAGGCCTGCGGTACTTTAGAAAACTGCGGTATTAAGGGGCAGGGGGCCAAAACAGGGGGGCGCGAAATAGGCAGCGAAAAGGCCCTTACTCTTTCACTGTCCTCGCAGAGTCGGCCCCAGTGACGCCCCGACTCCTCCTCGTCCGGGGCCGACTCTGCCCCGATGTAGGTAGCGTGCGCTACCTTCGCTAGCTATCGCTAGCTGTTAGCGCAAGCCTGCGATAGCATTAGAAAATAAGGCCCAAAGTTTGTTAACTTTCATCTATATACCCTGCCAAGTTCAGCATTCATCCTGTTTAATGTATTTCCCTGCTGTTACACGTTACATGTAAACCGATATGATGTTTCCATGAATACTGGTATAAAAAAACTTTAAATAAATAAATAAACAAACATTAGGGAATGGGGTGAAGGAGGTTATGTTGATTTAACAAAGATTTAAAGAGCAGGGTCCTTACACTATTTAGGTAATGCCCATATTACACTGGTTTTCATCTTTATTATATTTACACATTAGAGAGAAATAATGCAGGCACTGTTTTACTTGTGGAAACGGGCTATTTGAATATTGCCCACCCTCATACTTCTACCTGCATATTTTGTAGGTAAGAAGCAGAATTAGGTTAGAAGAAACAACTATGTGTAGTTTTGGATATTCAAAAATCACACTTGGTGTTTTTCCTTAAAAAAAAAAACAAAACAAGAAAAACCCACACAAGCAGGTGTATGGATACTTTTAAGGGGGCAATATTTAAAGCAAAAATACTGACTTAATTTTACTTTGATTTTTGGTACAATCCCCTCAGGTGAAAATACCTACAGAGTTTGCAGCAATACACCCAGTTTCAATGATTTTCCCCATAATATTCACATTATAAAGATCACAAAGTATGGAAGCAGTGTCGCGTGCTTATGAGAATAAACTTGGCCCAAAAGAAATGTCTTCATTAAAGGAGGCTATGCCCCACACAGGCTCTGTATTGGACAAAGGGCACAAGGTAGTCTCTCTTTACTTTTGTAAAAGGTGGCTCACGGATAGAACATTAGTTTCCTCCCTTTCTGTTCAGTCTTAAATTTAGATTAAGGGCCTTATTCAGCTCAGGCTATTTTCTATAGGACCAGAATGGGAAATAGTCGATTCCGAATAAGAGCCTGCATGCAAAATGCAATAGACCCTATTTTCAAAAGTTTTGCTCTAGATAAAAAAATAAAATAAAATAGATAAAGTGTGTTTATCCCACACTTTCTTGAATGCCTCTACCATTTTTTGCCTCTACCACCTCCACTGGAAGGCCATTACATTCATCCTCCACCCTTTCCATAAAATAATATTCTCATGTTATTCCTGAATCGACCTCTTGAGAGCCTCATGCCATGACCTTTTGTTCTACACTTCTTTTCTACTGAAAAGGTATGTCTTCTGTGCTTTATAACGTAGAAACATTCAAATATGTTTATTTTATTTATTTATTTATTTAAGGTTTTTATATACCGGCAATCATGAGCACATATCTTGCTGGTTTACATGAAACGGGAGTGCATTAAATACATCAACTAGAACTGTGGTGATCGAAGGAGCAGTTACAAATAACAAGGGTAGCAGAACTTGGATAAGAAGGAAGAGATAGGAAAGAATAAACGGTTAAACGGTAAACAAATAAATTAAATGCTATGTAAAAATGGCATGATTAATGGCATGATTAAATATGTCAGTCATATACCCCATCTCTCCTCTCCTCAAGGTATACATATTTAAGATCTTATCTCCTAGGGCTTTTGGTTCATAGCCTGCATCATTTTAATAGCCCTTCTCTTGATCACCTCGATTCAGTCTATATCCTCTTGGAGGTATGGCCTCCAGAACTGGACACAATACTCCAGGTGAAGTCTCACCAATGATCAAAAGAGAGGCATTATCAACTTCTTTTTCTCTAATGGTTATGTTCAGGGTCGTCGGAAGAGATGGGTGAGACAGGTGGTAGTAGAAGCAAGCATCTGTGCAGCTGCGCCATTAGAAAAGGCCCAATGGGTGTCATCGTCATAGGACTCCCCTCCTGTCCACAACATTTTAGGATGACTCCCCCACCCTCTCCTCCACCCCCCCAGGATGCTGCTTGGCATGGTAATGGTCCTGGTTTTGTCTCTCCCTATGCATCCTAGCATTCTTCTGCCTTTGGCCACTGACTTACTGGGCAGATTCTAACCTATTATCAGTCATTTTAGCATCCCAAAAGTGTATAGGTGGAACTCATCCATAATTAATTTTCAGAAAAATCCCTATGGGCCCCTGGGCAGTGACAGATTCAGGTTTTTGCTGGCTGTAGGCACTGTTCACCCTCCACTCTTTGTAAGTTTGGATAGAAAGGAGTAGGTCTAAGGTACAGCCAAACAGTTTCCTGCAGTAGATTCTGTCGTAGGAATTAGAAAATTCTGAGCCCACTGGCAAACATTCCATCTTTTATATTTTGAAAATAAAGTTTTCCAACCTTGCTTCTGCCTGAATTATTTAATTTTTCTTTTGAGTGAGGAAAAGGGATCTCAAGCATCAGTACATAGAGAAGATCTCGAGGAGAAGGAGAGGGGGAGAGGACCAGGGGTGGGGATAGAAGAGGAAGGAGGACCAGGAATGAGGTGAGAAGAAAGTAAAAGGAGAAGAAAGTGAGGACAGAAGACTGAGAATGGAAGATATGGAAGAATGAGGAAAGGGAAGAAGATAAGAGGGAAAGGACTGGGAATCTGGGTTGGAGAAGAAGAGAAGGAAGTTCTAGCATTAAGTAAGGGGATCAGAAGAGGGAGGATCTGGAATCAGGGGTTGGGGGCAGTGATTCCAGCCTCTGTGGAGAAGGGAGAGGTAGAAAGGATAAGAGATTCCAAGATCTGGATTATAGAATCTGAGATCAGGAAGGCAAAATCTGGATTGCAATGGGGTAGGATGGTATGGGTAAAGTGTCCCTACCGCCAGCCTCCCACCAAATCTGGCATACACATACACTAGGAATATACATTTGTTTGAAATGAATGGGTAAAATGAAACAGACTATTTTTTTCATTTGTGGAACCCCAAAACGAATTGAAGGAACCCACAACTTTAAACAAACATTTTCATTTCCATCAATTATATTTCCTATTCAAGTCTACGGCACATTGAAAAGTGCTGCAGTGAGTCTGGTAACTATAGCAACCAACCATTGCCTGTGTGAGGTAGCAGCCAGGCCTGAACAGAGGCGGGAGTCGTAGGTAAGTAGACAGAATGGAGGCCCAATCAAAGTGCATTTTTTTTAACTAGTCTATAGTTGGCATCTGGATCAAGCGACACTGATATCCTCCCACTGAAAGGTCTGAGCACGTGCAAAGAAATTCCATTTTCTCTGTTGAATTTTGCAAAGAAAACTCATCTTTCAGAAGCTGTCTTTAGAAATTTTATGGAGTACACCTTTCCATTCTTATTTCTGATTTTCATCTACTTTCTGTGGAGAAGTTAGTACTGGCTATTTTAAAAAACTCTTCCTAAGTAGCAGTTTTCACCATCATGCCTCTACGTTAACTGGGATGCTGCTCAAATACCTTGCCTACAGAATAAAAATTGGACTGGTTTCACAGAATATGGGGCGGATTTTAAAAGGGTTACGGGCGTAATATATACGCGTAACCCTTTTAAACCCACTCCTGCGCGCGCTGAGCCTATTTTGCATAGGCCCGGCGACGCGCGCAAGCCCCGGGTTACGCGTATGTCCCAGGGCTTGAAAAAAGGGGCAGGGACAGGACTGAGGCCTCCGGCACAGCGGCCTTGCTGGGGGATCACGCGCCGGCACTTGGCCGGCAGGTGCAACTTATAAAATAAAGATAGGGGGGTCATTTAGGTAGGGCTGGGGGGGGGGGGTGGAAGGAAAGTTCGCTCTGAGGCTGCTCTGATTTCGGAGCGGCCTTGGAGGGGACGGGGAAAGTCATCGGGGCTCCCCTAGAGCTCGGCACGTGCAAGGTGCATAAGTGTGCACCCCCTTGCGTGCGCCGACCCCGGATTTTATAACACGTGCATAAACAACTGGGCATAACTCAGTTTCTCACATAGTGTTACATGCAAAGAGGAGAGGCATTCTTATGTTTATTTATTATTTATTTTTAATTTTTATATACCGGAATTCCTGTATACAATACAAATCAGTCCGGTTTACATGGAACGAAAAGATAGCCCTGGTCTGGGAAGTCAGATCAGGGTTTTTTTTACAAAGAACATTGAACAATAACATATAATACATTCATAATACAAAGAACATTGAACAATAACAATAAATCCTTAAATAAATCCTTAAATAAATAAATAATAAATAAATTTATAAATTTATTATAAATTATAAAATTATAAATTTATTTATAATTTTATAAATAAATTATAAATTTAAATTATAAATAAAATATAAATTTATTTATTTATTTATTTATTATAAATAAATAAATTATAAATAAATAAAATAAATTATAAATTAAATTATAAATAAATTATAAAATTATAAATTTATTTATTATAAAATTATAAATTATAAATTTATTATAAAATTTATTATAAAATTATAGATTTATTTATAAATAAATAAATAAATAAATAAATAAATCCTTAAATAAATGTTCATACTGTTTGATTTTGTAAAATATGTGCATAAGAGGAGGGCATAACTGTATGTGAGTGAATGTGCGTGCATGCTTTGCCAATTACCTGAGTGCTTTCAAAGCACAATTACACATGAAAGTTCACTCTGAAAGCAGTTGGTAAGCTCTGCATGTGGAATGTACTGCTATATGGGTTGTTTGAAAATTACCCTCCTAAACAAATAGTTGTGGACAGAAAAAATGTTAAGCTGCTATAAGAGAAATAAAATATCTTTGGGTGCAAAAGACATCAGATTTGGGTCCAAGATGAAGTGAGAACAGATCCACAAAAAAGGAAGCTCACATGAAAAATTGTTCCCTCTCCCACTCTCCCATTTAGCATGGTGTGGCAGGGGATTATTTATGTAAATACTAATGTGATCATTTGTGGTGGATTAAAAGAGTAGGGAGATCAAACTGGGGGAGGGGGCACTGCTCCCTGCCCACCCCCCCATCCAACATCAGGTCTGGAGCTAAAGGAAGCCAGCAAGTTTTGATACCTCCAGGCCCCGATAGCGCTTGAGGGGCAGCGGTTGTGTGTGCACAGGCAGAGGAGCAGCCTCGATCCCAGAAAGGAGGGTAACTAAGGAAGAGCCGTGCTGCCAGTGCCGTGGTGGACAGCGACTTCAGAGCTGAGGCAAGACAGCAGCAAAGAGCATTTTTGACAGATCCTGCCATTGAAATCCTGCCTGTTAAGTTTGGAAGGAGGGGGACTTGGAAGCTGATTTGGCTGCTGGAGTCAGCAGGGTGAAGCACAGAAACCCAAACAGAGAATCTCTGGGTAAGAGTACTCTGCCAGTTGGAATAGGTGATTCTTCAGATGATCTGAAAAGGTAAGTTGGTATTTTGATTTATGAAAATATGGCAGTACTGCTGATTAAAATAAAACATGGGGAGGGGGATTGTGGGGGTTTCCTCTTGCCTTTTTGTACCTTCATCTCCATTAGAGCCAGGGCTGGTGTCTGGCACCATGAACCTTCATTCACAACTACCCAGGCATTTTTTTCATTTCATTTCATTTCATTTTTAATTTTCATTTATTAGTATTTATTAGGGATGTGCATTTGTTTTAAATGAAACAGACAATGGCAACGAAATTGTCTCTTTCAGCTTGTTTCGGGAGCACCACAAAATGAAAGAAAAAAAAGATAAAAATTAGTATTTTGTGTGCATATTATCTCGAGGTGAGGTTTTGGAGGTGGTCTTGGGTTTGGGGGCCGTTTTACATGCACAGTCAGATATACGAACAGCAAGGTACACATCAGTGAAGATTTGATGTGATTTGGAGTGAGGAAAGGTACACAAAGATGAGATTTGTACAGTGTACTTTCACCCTAGCATGATGCACTCTCTACCTAGCTGCTATCAAGCTAGGGCGAGAGTACATTGTACAAATCTCATCTTTGTGTACCTTTCCTCACTCCAAATCACATCAAATCTTCACTGATGTGTACTGTGTTGTTTGTACATCTGGCTGTGCATGTAAATCTTCCCCCAAACCCTAGACCACCACCAAAACCTCACCTTGACTTACTAGTTGCACCTCCTACAGTGGTATAAATAGTTGACTAGTATGAGACCCTTTTAAACAGTCTCTCTCTCTTTCTCTCAATAAATTTAGTGCATATTGTAGTATCTAAAAAAATTACCTACCCATACCCCTTTTTTTGTTATCACAGGCACTATTCATGCAAAATTTATAGGTCTTAGTTTGGTCATTGCATTAATGGTCCTGGGCTAGAACATGGTTGCTCCCAGAATCCTACAATCATGGGTTCTGAATCTGGCTTCAGGTGTCTCCCTTAAGAAATACTCATTACTCATGACCTCTCCCTCTCCCGGGGGCTGTGAACATTGCCTCTACAGGATCCCTAGCTGACCCGGGGAGCATAAAACCCGACTCAGAGATTGAATCAGGGACCTTCCCCATGCTAGTGCACAGCACTTGCCACCAAAGCACCATGTTTTAATTTAATTCATTAAATTGCTCCTTCAGAAGTTCAATTGCCATGGTGTGTTACATACATGCAGCAGGCATAGTGTAAGCTTTATGATTATTCACAATAATGTATCTTTTAAATATCATGGCATGTCTCATCAATATGACAAATCCAGTCACTCTCAGTCAGTACTTACAAGAGTTTTCCAATCTTTCTTTTTAAGAGTTTTCTTTCCATGAATGTATGACACTTCCAGGTATCAAAATCCTGTAGCCAGCAGTATAACGTGAGCCACTTGCTATGCCCACTAAGAAAAAGCAACAAAAAGATAGGGAATGAAATGAGTGAGTCACATACAAACTGGTTCTCCCATCATTTCAGGAGAATGGCCCGTCACTATATATAGACTACAATAATGTACTCATTGGAACACAATGGCAACAAAACTTTTAAAATAGGAAATAAATTGTTTTCTGGGACACTTTAATATACCATCGAGCTAACATGGAGAGAGTCATTTTGTATCTTAGTCACTTTTGACTCACATCAGTATAATCCTACTTTTAAAGCTAGAGATCTTGCCATGGTTAGAATCCCACTTCTAACCATGATCTTTATATGAAATCACAAAACACAGCCCTTTCAATGCTTCTTTATATTCTGGAGTGGTTCCAAAAAACTGGAGCAAGGCACTTGTGGTTCCTATAAAAGTGGAAGTAAGAAGGAGACAGAACTACAGGCTAATTAGTCTAACCTCTGTGGTGAATAAATTAATGGATTCACTGCTAAAACAAGGGATAGTGCATCCAATGGATTACAAGATCTGAGGCAGCATGGTTTTATCAGAGCTAGGTCTTGACAGGTGAATCTAATCCATTTTTTTGACTAGGTAACTAGACAGTTAGATGAGGGGAGAGCTCTAGATGTAGTGTACTTGATTCCAGCAAAGACTGAGTGACTAGGTAGCTTATAAACAAACTGCCCTAGGTATGGACCCAAAAATGAATAACTGGATTAGAAACTAATTGAACAGAGGCAACAAAGGGTTGTGGTAAACATGGAAAGGGGGGGTTACCAGTGGTGAGCCACAGAGATCAGTTCTCAATCCAGTTCTGTTCAACATTTTCATTAGCAATATTACAGAAGGGCTATCGGGAAAGGTTTGGCTAAATCATCCATCCCACCACCTGAAACTGCATAATGAATATCCGATATTTTGTTACACGGGAAAATGGCAAATCTATCCTAATCTCTGAGGTTGGAGGACAGGTGGACACAAATCTGAGTCTTCACACATATTTTTGATATTCTACAAAGCTCTTTAACAACGTTAGTAGATTTAGAGACTTGCAAAAAATAAAATACCTTTTTTTACACAAATGATTTCCTGTTTCTTGGTTTAGTTCAAGATGTAGACTAGACTATGCAGTGCAACGATGGGAAAACAGAAACACCACCATTCCATCAAATAAAATCAAGAAATATAAAACATCAATAACATTAAAACCTTACTAATAAAAATAAATATTTCAAAAAAGCTGACAAATAGGATAACATCCAGTAATTAAAAACTCATATAAAATGTAAAACTTTTCCATAAACCAAAAAAATATTTTAAAAACAGCAGACACATCAAATAACACCCAATAATTAAAATACGTATATCCCCCTTCTCTATGCCTGGGAACATTTGATTTCCGGTTGCCCTGATGATGTCGTGGATTCGTGGGAGTGGGGGGAGCATGGCAGTGTTGGTTGTTACGTGTACAAACTTTCCCTTCCCACAAACACACATACTCCCCCCCCCCCCAAACACATACACACTCTGTCCCCCCAGCACACACACACACACACACACACACACTGTCTTCCCCCCAACATACACACACATACAAACAGTCGCTCACTATCCGCCCCCAGGTACACATACATACTCAGTCTCACTCTCTGGAAGTGCAAGCAGTAGCAGCCTCATCTCTCAGCCAGCACGGCCCACGGGACTCCTCCTGTTTTTATGGGCAATGCAGGATGAGGCTGCTGCTCCTGCTGCTTTTCTCACCTCAGGCTAAATACTGCTCAGGCTCCTGCTTTGCCTGATTTCTTGGGCCTCACACTCTGAACACTGCTTGATCTTCTGCTTTTTTGCTTTTATTCAGCCACGTAGTAGGCCTGACACCACCTGGCCTCCTGCACCTTCACCATTTTTCAACCCCGACAGTGCAAGGCCTCCTGCGTCTCCACCTTCCTTCAGCCTGACGCTGTTCCATAGCTGCAACAGCCAGCTCCTGCCACTGCAATGGCATTTTCTTCATCCCACTGCCGCGGGTCCACGACCCCACTTCTTTTTCAGGGACCGCACTAGTGGGATGAAGGAAATGCCCTCAGCCTTCATTTGCCAGCACCCAAGCGAAGTGGATGCTCTTCTCTGGGCAGGTGGGGTAGGAGATTTTGGGCAGGGAACCTCTCTTGGTACCTTCTGCTCTGTTTGAAGGGATGGAGGGAGTTTGGGAGGGAGGGGTGGTGGTCCTGCCTGCTCTTCCCAGCATAGCTCTATTTAGCCAAGAGTATGCTGATTATGCAGCCAGCGCCTCTTGTTTCTTCTGCGGCACAAAGATCAAATGTTAGCTAATTCAACCACGGGGGCCTCCATATTTATGGAACACAATGCAATGCAAACAACTCTGCAGGAACGATAGAAGAGGAGCCGACACTGGGCAGGAGGCGGCAGTTTAGCCTGGACGAGAGAGATGCTGGGTAGACCCTCATCCAGTTGCGCTTGGAGGGCTAAAATACAAACAATTTCCAGACATTTCATCCTCCTTCCTGGCGTCCAGACAGTCTTCCTAATTTCTGTACAGTCCAGAGGAAATCCGGACAGTTGGCAACCCTAGTTGTTAGATGTAATTCTCTACAAAGTTCTGACCATCATGCATAAATCCTTATACAACTCAGCCCCAATGGATCTTACATATCAGCTACGCACCAACAAATCCACGAGTCCGATCAGAAAAGCTTACCAAGGCACCCTTTTCGTCCCTCAAACCAAAACCTCGCTAAGTAATAGGGCAATATCCACTGCAGGTCCTACTCATTGGAACACACTCCCATCAGAACTCAGACAAGACCCCTGCCAGATTTCATTCAAGAAAAAACTGAAAACATGGCTTTTCAGCCTAGCATTTCCTTGATGGCCCACAATGTACTTCCCTCGACAACCTTGATTTGTTTTATATTTTATTAATTCACCCTTAAACCCTCCCCCATACTCCAACTTTCTGATCCACTGTTCCCCCCCATCCTCTTTCCACTGTTCCCTTCCCCGCGTCCGCCCTCCGACTCCCCCCCCCCCCCCACCCTGTTCTCCATCTCAATCGAGACTATTATACGCTTGATTTCGTTTTAACGTTGATGGCTTTTTTGCTTACATCTTGTATAAGAAGTTTACTTTTAATACCTTGTTGCCAAAAGTTTTTTAAATATTCTTCGTTCTATGTAATGCTCACAAGCTCAATTATTTGTACTATGTTCTTCGTTCCATGTAATGTTCTTAGGCAAGTTTATTGTTTCACTGTAAACCGGTTTGATTTGCATCCAATGCAAGAAGATCGGTATATAAAAAACCAAAAATAAATAAAATAAATAAAATGTAATACTAGTAAGAAAGTGAGACTGAGTTATTACAGAAATTTCCCAAATAATAAAAGGAATACATATTGGACTAACATACATTTCTGACTAGCTTATGAGTGTCCTGTCTGTACAGGTGTTTTTTTGTTTATTCACTATTGTCCTGCTTTTACAGTGCCCTGCTTCCACAGCAGTCTTTCTGTTTCTAATGCTGTGGTCATGCTTTTATTCTGCATACTGTTTTTCTTTGTTTATTGTTATACTGCAACTGGTGGTCAGCTTGCATGTTTATTGTTTCTGTTATATTCAGTGCAGCTGGCTTTAAAGAGTTAACCTCTGACTTGGAAGCAGAGGATCCTGTGGATCTTGGTGTTTTTCCTCATCTGTGTCCAGTAAGCTCTGGACAGACCTGTATCCTTCAGCAGCTAATCTGGCTAGCCCTGCAGCATCATCCTTATTTTACCTGTCTTTATTTCTGTGGCACAGAGTGTTCTGGTTTCTGTTATCTCCGGTTTATGCCCAATAAGATTTTATTTGTTTTGTCTGTTAATAAAATTTGGAGTTGATGAAGAGGCTTAATCTGTCTAGGAGTAAAGTCCGAGTTAAACATAGGAAATGCGTAGCAGAGACAGAATAATGAGAGCTACATTCCCTTCAACAAATGAAAGCAAAATATGAAGGGTAATGCAAATGATATTGTTCAAATGTACAAGTAAATCTCAGGATACATCTAATTGTGATATAAAGTAAAAGAGTGGTGGAGGGAGGTGGGGGAGTAATTTGTTTAAACAGTGAGAAGATTGATCCAGAGACAGCAGGATTATGTCTGGTAGTAGGTGTGGAAATTTAGGTCCCTATTAAGGCCTTTTGTGTTTGTTTTCAAGTGTCTGATCATTTTATTTTCAAATGTTTTATATTCTTGGATGGATTCTTAAGCTCCCTTTTAATATCTTGATCATTGATTACAGTGGTCTGGTCCAGTAAATAATAATATATAGCAGCGATTTTCAACTGCTGTGATGCGACACACTGGCGTATTTTACCAAGCACTGGCAGCTATGTCGCGGCTTCCAGTGTTCCACTGCTCGGTTGTGTTTCCCTTCTCCCTTCTTCCTGCCCCCACTGGCCAATCAGAAACTTTTTCCCTTCTTCCTGCCAGTGGGAACAATAAGAAGGGAGGAAACCTCCGATTGGCTGGTGGGGCAGGAAGAAGGGGCATCCTATAACGAAGAAGCCCAACTCCGTGAAGCAAGACCACCATGGGATCTCATCCCTGTGGTGGCAAAGAGGAAGCCCAACCCCGCTGAAGCTTTGCTGCCATGGGAACTCATCCCCGTGGCAGTGAAGAGGAAGCCCAACCTCGCAAAGCAAGGCCGCCACAGGAGCCTATCTTTGTGGCAGTGAAAAAAAAGGCCTGCCGGGGTAAACCGTAGCGCAACTGGAGCCCATCCCTGCAGCAAAGGAAGAAGAGGTTTGGCGGTGAGGCCTGGTGCGTGTGTGTGAATGGGAGCCTGGGTGTGGGTGTGTGTGTGAATGGGAGCCTGGGTGTGGGTTTTGTGTGTGTCTGTGTATGTGAGTGACTGTGAGCCTGAGTGTGGGTGTTTGTGTGTGTATGTGAGAATGAGAGCCTGGGTGTGGGTGTGAGGATGTGTGTCTGTATGTGAATGGGAGCCTGGGTGTGGGCATTTGTGTGTGTTTGTGACTGGGAGCTTGGGTGTGGGTGTTTGTGTGTGTGTGAATGGGAGCCTGGGTGCGTGAGTGAGAGCTTGTGTGTGTGCGTGTGTGTGTGTGTGTTAGAATGGGAGAAAAAGCTTTTGTGTGTTATTGAGAGCTTGTATGTAAGTGAGAGAGCATGTGTTTAAGAGACAGAGACTGGTCAGGGAGGTGACTGGTGTATGTGTGAGAGATAGAGACTGGTCAGAGAGTTGACTGATGTGTGTGTGAGAGTCAGAGACTGTTTGTGGGCCATGAGGATCAAGAGGACAGAGCTTCAGCAGCCACTGCTGCTTCTGGTGAGTGCTTTTGGCCTGCAAGGGAAAGGAGTAGGAGAGTTGCTGGAGAGGGTAAGTAAAGGTAGCTTTTACAGTTTATTTTTCTTGATTGACCTCCTTTTTAATGATTGAGTATTATATGATGTCTGCTGTTTTGAAATATTTAATTGAAATTTAGCCATTTTAAAATAATTTTTATGAGTTTTTAATTGTTGGATGTTATTCTGTTCACCGGTTGTTTTGTAACATTTATTAGTCTAGCTTTACAATTATTTTGGTGTGGGGGATCTATAGCATAAGAACATATGAAAATGCCATACTGGGTCAGACAAAGGGTCCATCAAGCCCAGCATCCTGTTTCCAACAGTGGCCAATCCAGGCCATAAGAACCTGGCAAGTACCCAAAAACTAAGTCTATTCCATGTTACCATTGCTAATGGCAGTGGCTATTCTCTAAGTGAACTTAATAGCAGGTAATGGACTTCTCCTCCAAGAACCTATCCAATCCTTTTTTAAACATCACTATACTAACTGCACTAACCACATCCTCTGGCAACAAATTCCAGAGTTTAATTGTGTGTTGATTAAAAAAGAACTTTCTCCAATTAGTTTTAAATGTGCCCCATGCTAACTTCACGGAATGCCCCCTAGTCTTTCAACTATCCGAAAGAGTAAATAACCAATTCTAGACCTCTCATAATTTTAAACATCTCTATCATATCCCCCCTCAGCAGTCTGTTCTCCAAGCTAAAAAGTCCTAACCTCTTTAGTCTTTCCTCATAGGGGAGCTGTTCCATTCCCCTTATCATTTTGGTAGCCCTTCTCTGTACCTTCTCCATCGCAATTATATCTTTTTTGAGATGTGGCGAGCAGAATTGTACACAGTACTCAAGGTGCAGTCTCACCATGGAGCGATACAGAGGCATTATGACATTTTCCGTTTTATTCACCATTCCCTTTCTAATAATTCCCAACATTCTGTTTGCTTTTTTGACTGCCGCAGCACACTGAACCGACGATTTCAATGTGTTATCCACTATGATGCCTAGATCTCTTTCTTGGGTTGTAGCACCTAATATGGAACCCAACATTGTGTAATTATAGCAGGGGTTATTTTTCCCTATATACATCACCTTGCACTTATTAATTTCACCTTGCACACATTAAATTTCATCTGCCATTTTGATGCCCAATTTTCCAGTCTCACAAGGTCTTCCTGCAATTTATCACAATCTGCTTGTGATTTAACTACTCTGAACAATTATGTGTCATCTGCAAATTTAATTACCTCACTCGTCATATTTCTTTCCAGATCATTTATAAATATATTGAAAAGTAAGGGTCCCAATACAGCTTGGCTTTTTCTGGTTTCCTAATAAGAGGTGTATTAGTGTTTAGGGCCTTGTTAAATATTTGTAGTGTTGCCTTTCATAGATAGGGTTGTCATTTGTTCCATAATGCAGGTGTAACTTTATGCGAGTTAGTTTGTGTGCATTATTGCACATCCTGGGACTATGTTAGGTGCTATATTTCTCTTTCCATTTCTCCAGGTTTGCATGCAGAGTGGCTTTTTTGGTTTTCCATTCCAGTTTGTCTCCATATTTATAATTTGTGGTCTTTCTGTACTTGATGAAGGTCAGTTCTGTGTGTGAGATCAAGGTGGGGTATTTTACTAGCATGTAGGCATTTGTATCAATCTTATTTGTTGTGTTTTCTCAATAGGACATGCATTAGTGGCAAATTACTGTCTTTTCACAAGGAGGGCTATTGTGACTGGCAGTAAAGGAAGTTTATTTTGCTTTTACTGAGATGTCATCAGAACCAGAATATCTTTTTTGTATGGTGAGTTGTATGGGTAATGCCCTAGTTCTGCTCTGCATCATTGTTGGGGGTCAAGGGGGTTCCTGTGGCCGTAGAGTGTATGTTTACATTTTGCCCCGTGACGGTCACATGTTCAGTATGTCACACATGTGAGAACCATCTGTCAGGTATGTCCCAGTCAAAAAAAGGTTGAGAACCACTGATATAGAGGTTCATATTCAGCCATGGAACAAGTAGTTAAGTTAGCCAGATATAGCTAACTGGCTAGCTTAATGGCGATATTCCTGGTGATCTTAAAGTTAGCCGGTTATGTTAAACCTTATGTAGCTAACTCTGGCCTGCCCCAAAACACCTCTTTCCCACCCTTGGAACTCCTCTGACTTATGCGTCTTATTTAGCCACAAAAGGCTCTCAATATAGCCAATTAGCCATTTAAACGGATAGCTTTTCAGTTATCCATCTAAATGGTTTCTGAATATCGGCTTCATAATTTTTAACCTGCCTTTCCAAAGGTAGCTTTCAGAATTATTAGAATTCAGGTACAATAATTCCTTGTCCCAAAGAGATTACAGTATAACTGTGTATTTGAGGCAATGGGAGATAAAGTAATTTGACCAAAGTCACAAGGCATATCAGTGGGGAACTGGGATTTGAACCCTGATTTCATCTCAGTCCATGGCTCTAACCACTAGGTCACTCCTTCCATTTGGAAAAAAATATCCCCCCACCAAAATGTTACCTTGCTCTTCTCGTGTCTGTGTAGCTTTATTCTTGTTTTTAACTTCTGACCAATTTCATCAAAGGAGCATCCCTCTTCATATTTATTTATTTATTTCCACGTGATAGTCTGTCTTTTCCTAGGAAAGGCACAAGGTGGATTACAAAGAAGTACATCCTTTTGAGAGGGGGGAAGGGTGACATAAGAAATAAAACTGGGAATTGAACAATTCAAAACCCTATGGGTAGCAATACACAGTGTATACTGATTTCATAGTTTAGGGCAGGCAGATAACTAGCAACAATTTAAGAGTTGGATGCTACATCAAAATACATATTATATAAATATATAGAAATTGGCGGGGAGACATGAATAGGATTCATTTATTATGAATGTCTCTCTCATGTGGGTAACTGGGGGGTTCCGTGATATATATATATACAGAGCTCCTGGAGGACATGCACGGTCATTGAAGAGTGAGGAAACCATAGGGGAGGCAGAGTGATTTTGGAGTAGTCGTTTGAACTAACTTGAGAGGATAAGAAACAAACACCGGAGCGGTTGAACGCAGCACTGGTTGAAAGGTTGTTAAGATCAAGGGAGTGGTGACTCCATTTTTGAAGACAGCGGTTTTACCCTCTAATAAGATGTGGTGATACAAATCTGAAACCGGGGACGGAGCGTTCATGACCAGAAGCATGTGCGGATGGATTGAAGAGGTGGCATAGAGGTTCACATTCACATTCGGGAGAATTTTTACATAAATAATAGGAGCCAGTGAGCCAGAGTGAATGGGATGTGCATTTTCCTGTATCCACTCCGCTTAGAGTGCAGATACATAAATGATGGAAGTCATGTGTTTCCATTGACGTTTGGCCATAATTAAAATATTCCCCTGAAGAAGCCAATTTTGGCGAAACGAGGACCTTGTCGGGATGGGATGTAAAGACATCTAAAGGACATACACCATCAGTAGTTGATTAATATGTGAACTAAGGAATGTGATTGAAGATACAACATTTAAGACGGTTGATGCACTAAGTGGTGTACTTTGTCTATAGATCAGCTACAACGTCAATGAGTGGAGGGAATATTTAATTGATTAGGGTCAGTTTGAGGGTCATATTAGAAGAGGATGGATGGTCAATAAATATTAAGGCGCGTGGTGAGGTTTTAGTAAATCGTATTTCATGGTTTGTAATACATATATATATTTACACATTATTGGTGATTGGTTGAAGTCATTAATAAAAAATTTTTACATTATTAAAAATAACCACATTTTTTGAATTACTTTATTACATGTTATCATAGTGCTTTCAACCCTGACAAGAATTTGTTGGGGAATTTGTTGGTATATATATATATATATATATATAATTTATTAATTCAATTTGATATACCACCTGATATTAAAAATCTCCAAGAAGTTTGCAATAATTAAAGCAATAAACATGTAAATATAATCATAACAATAAAAAAATTACAAATAAAACAAATTAAGAAAATTTAATTTAAAAATAAAAATAATAAATATAAACCCCTATCCCATACTCCACAACCCTAACTCTGAAAAACAATTTCTTAATTCCCAAACCATTTAATCATCCTACTGATCCCACCGTCAGGTCCCGAATACCTCCCATACCATATATTCTCTGCCAAAAGCATTCACAAAGCCTTTCAATAGCTTGCAAAACTTCAAATGAATATTATCTTACTGTATTTCCAAAGGCACCCTATTCCACGAAATAGGCACAGCATGACTAAAAGCTCTGCCGTGTGAGACCACTAATCAGATCTGACACAGAGTCAGTCTTCAACAAATCTTGGCTCCAGATTTCTTGGCCTAAGATTTCTTGCAGGGATATAATTAGCCAACAGTTTCTTCAGATAACACCTATGCATGATAGATAGCACTTTAAAATGAATGCATTGGGAAATTGAATATGTTATGATATGTGCTAGTACAGCTTTTTTTCATCGGAATTTGCAGGATTTGTTTGTTTATTTATTCATTTAATTAATTACAATATTTGTTACCCATCCTTGCATAGTTCAGCATGGAGTACATGCCAACATAGATAAAATGATAGCAATCACATTCGAAAGTAACATTAAAGGTAACATCACATTCGCTGGGTGCTTGTAGACCAAGATGGCGGCGAGAGCGGTCGCTCAGTAAGACGCTCCTGAAAGATTGTTTCCTTAACAAAGATGCCTGCTAAAAGAAAGGGCAAAATGCGGGTTTTCCCCACCGACCCGCCGCTGCCTGAACTTCAGAAACGGATTACAGAGTATACGTCCGCATTGATGGTAAAAACGGGGGATGAAATCCCCGCTGCAGCGATTGAAGAGGGAGCTTCAGCGCTGCCTGGGGAGGTTAGCCTGAGTCCCCCGGATTACCGACCTCCACCGGCGCCTGGAAAACAGGCGGCTCTCCGGCAGCAGACGCTTTCTGATGATATCACCCCCTTGTCGGCGGGGGGACACCGAGAGGGAGCAGAGGCGTCTAGCCCTAGGTTTTCCTCGAGTCTGCTGGAAACGGCAGCTATGTCGGGTCCGGAAAATCGGGAGATATTGGTATCTCCAGTTTACCCGAATGAGGAGACAAAGAGGCTTTCGGAGATTGCTACGGGGAGAGTTCCTATGCTGCCGAGGGAACAGGGAAGGGGTGAGTTCATTATCCCCCCTAAACCAGCCACGGTAACATTGGACTTATTGTGGGAGTTAGTGGCCAGTATTGGACAATTTGTGAAAGAAGCTGATGCTAGATATAACAAAATGGATATCGATATGCAAAACCTGAAACTTAAGACGAAGGATCAAATGAGAGATTTTGGAAGCAGGCTGAAAGAGGTGGAGAAAAAAACTTCACAAGTTCAAATGGTCGATGCAACATTAAGAGAAAGCTTCTTGTGTCGAAGCCAGCTCTGAATTGCTGAAAGGCACAATGAGGCTGATTGCTGAGTAAGCATCCAAGATGATTTGAGCGAGGAAAAAAAATCTGTATATCATCAGCATGTCACTTATAGTATAGCCCAAGGCTGGCAAACAAGCTTCCTTCTGGAGCTCATAGTGTGCATTATACAGGCAACATATCAACATGCATTTGGAAGTTCTTCTTAATCAGGCTGGTGGCTCCCTGGGACTATTTCTATATTTTTTGCCACATTTGTTTGATCTCTGGTTGCATCTCTTGGACTTGATGATTTTCTCTATCTTTATATTTAGCAAAGAATAGTTACTTGGTACTGGAGCTTCTAGTAGAAATTTTGTTCAATTGCTATAGCTGATTTTCTAGTATCAAACTTGTTGTTTAGTTTGGGAATGTCCCATGGGATCACTGCTATTTCATTCTTGCAGTTTTGTCAGGGTCGTGATCCCAGTGTTTGTCTGGGGCTGCAATGTTTGCAGTTTCCAGTGAATGAGTTTCCAGTGGATGCAGTTGTTATAGTGTTTACACAGTTGCAGTGGATGAGCTGTGTAAACATTGAAGTCCCAGAAAAACATAGGGTTCATGATCCTGACAGAAGGTATCTGTATCGTAAGCACAGGAATCAAATAACAGTAAAGTTTAGGAGTTTTGCTTTAAGCCTTAGACAAAATGTACATAATACTGGGAGTTGAAATGTTTTTGGTTTGCACCTCAGAAGACAGTGTCCCAGGCAGCTGGTACATGCAAAAGCGCTGACCATCCCCATCTCTCCTCGTCCTATGTTTTAGGCTCAAGTTTGTAATTAAAGCATGTACATTGGGAGCATTAAGAATGTAGTAGGTGAAATTCCGGTTAGATATCCATTATTCGAATAGAATGGGATTTTCAACAGTATGTCAAATGCAAACATTAACGTAATTTTTATGTACATACACACCACCCCCCCACTCCCCCCCCCCACACACATACATACACGTACACTGCAGAGCATGTACTGCCCTAGACAGAAACAGCTCATTACCTGAAATTATGTGTTGTATTTTTAAAGTTGTCTTACTTTTTGAAGTGCTCTCTCTCTCGCAGGCAGCTTGCTTTGGATAGAAACCTCTGTGGATGCTTCTCTTCTATATCTGCTTCTGTGACTGTGCCTCGGGGAATCCTGGAAACTTCTCCATGACAGCCTGAGCCTTTTCCCTGTTGCTAAGAAACCAGGTTAACTTTCAAATATATAAGAACAAAGCGCTCTCTCTATCAGGTCAAGCTCTGGATTTAAGTTACTTTTTTTTTCTTCGTGCCTAAGCATTGAGTTTCCCAGCTGAATACGCAATATGAAATATTGATGACCAACTGACCAGGTATTATAGGTCTGTCTCCCCCTCTTTTGGTGAATAGAGATAGTCAAAAACACCTGAAGTTATATTTTACAGAGAGCTAAATGACCACTGCTACTTAAAAATAAATTAAAAGAAAAGTTATCACTATGGAGCTCACCACCGAATCCCATAGCTATAAAAGAAAGGACCCCAAGTCTTCCAATAGTAGTTATGTATCTAAAATAACAGCAGGGACATCACAGCATGTTCTTCATAGTAACCAAAATGTATTATTATAATGCCATAATTGCAGCTGACATTTTGGTCAACTCTTGGACTGTCATCAAGGTAAACACATACTACAGTAATATTCAAAACAATAAAGATGTGAGGTCAGTGTCAGTTACCTGGGTGCAAAATCAGTGAGAGAGACTAATAGAAACAGTGTTAACCAGTTTGAGGAGATTTACTATTTACAAATTAGGGGTACCATTATAGGATACAATAAAGTACCTATTCTGTCCTGTGCCTGTCCTTGGATCCAGTCCTGCATTGTAGCTGCACTCTGTTCCAGTTCACGCTCCTGTTCTTGCCTGCACTCTGTTCTAGTTCAAGTTCCAGTCCTTACCTGTACTCACCATGATATACTGCTATCCCAGCCAAGCCCTGCTGGCCCCCAGGTGCCAAGGGCTCAACCTGCGGGAGAGGGGATGACTAGGCAGAAGACCAGCCCATGCCTTGACCTGCCGACCTAAACTACTTCTTGGCTGGTGTATCCTGAGCCCAGTCCAGCCAGTCATGACAATTAGTGCTGTCAATTGCTCTGTATATTTTTGGGGAAATAATTTCTGCGGTTTGAAAATAATATAACTACACTTTTATGTCCTATTCCCCATCCCCGGCTTCTGAATGAGTAGAAATATGAAATAGTTGAGAATAGTTGTTCTATATGCAGATTTCTGTTTGGGCCTTTTTTTTTTGTCTGATTGGTTGCTTTGTAATGAAAATGGCAGCTGGAAGCAACTTTTAGTTTTTCAGCTAGTTATATATCAGGGCAAGTCAATGAATAAGATGAACTGAAGTTGTTTTCAAGCTGTCCTTAAATTTGCCTTATTGACGCCCCTTCATATTATGTTTCATTGCAAATAAAGAACAAACACTTGGTGTACATTTGTTTCTTATATAAACCAAGGGGCGGATTTTAAAAGGCGCGCGAATAGCCTACTTTTGTTTGCGCGCCAGGCGCAAACAAAAGTACGCTGGATTTTAGTAGATACGCGCGGAGTCGCGCGTATCTGCTAAAATCCTGGATCGGCGCGCGCAAGGCTATGGATTTTGTATAGCCGGCGCGCGCCGAGCCGCGCAGCCTACCCCCGTTCCCTCCAAGGCCGCTCCGTTCCTTTGCCCTCCCCTCACCTTCCCCTCCCTTACCCTCCCGCCCGGCCCTGTCTAAACCCCCCCCTTACCTTTGTCGGGAGATTTACGCCTCCCAGAGGGAGGTGTAAATCCCCGCGCGCGAGCGGGCCTCCTGCGCGCCGGGCCGCGACCTGGGGGCGGGTACGGAGGGCGCGGCCACGCCCCCGGACCGCCCCGGGCCGTAGTCACGCCCCCGTACCCGCCCCCAAAACGCTGCCGACACGCCCCCGAAACGCCGCGACGACCGGGCCCGCCCCCGACACGCCCCCGACACGCCCCCCTCGGAGAACCCCGGGACTTACGCGAGTCCCGGGGCTCTGCGCGCGCCGGGAGGCCTATGTAAAATAGGCTTCCCGGGGCTCTGCGCGCGCCGGGAGGCCTATGTAAAATAGGCTTCCCGGCGCGCAGGGCCCTGCTCGCGTAAATCTGCCCGGTTTTGGGCGGATTTACGCGAGCAGGGCTCTGAAAATCCGCCCCCAAGTGTAGAGTACAAAGAATGAAAATTTGCATCAATTTTTTTTTTTTAATTATTTTTATTAAGTTTTTCTTTAACAACATTGAGAGGAACAATAACAAAGGAAAAAAGGAAGAGGCAGCAGGGCCTCCAATATCAAAGTATACATGTGATCAAACAATTATGACATTTGATCAATGAGAACAGAGACTTTGAAAATAAACAGGACAGAACATTGCGAAACAGAGCATTGCAGAGCCTTACAAAGTATTGCATGCATCAATTTTTAAATCCCCTCCCATAATCCGTCAGCCATTCAAACCCCTTCGGTTGCGCGTCCCGTCTGCGTTCGGCCCGCGTCCGGGCCTACTCACCCCACCAAAACTCCCATGTGTCCCAGGTCGTCCTCCCCTGCTTCAGCAGCGAGCTCAGGCAGGCCTCAGTGTCCCGCGGCGGCGGTCGCCGAACCTTCCACCTCCAGCCAGGCCTCACGGCGGGGCTCGGCGTCCTCCATGGCATTGGCCACACCCCTAGGCGCTTGCCTGTTATTCCTCGTTTGTCTTAGTAAGTTCTTCTACATTGTCTCCTTTAGCATAGGTTAACCCAGCAATAAGCCATATCCAAAGAGTCTTAAAAATGGGTATAATCCCACCCCAGAACCACTGGGTAGGGGAGCACAGGATGTACTCCTACTTCTACTCTGGCTTGCCCTGCCATAATCATCAGCACCACCTGGCGGGTGGGATATTGTTGATGATCGTGAAGAACATGCACTTCCTATAATCCTGATGTTGAACTCTTTATTTATTTATTTATTTATCGAGTTTTATATACCGTCATTCGGTTTCACCATCATAACGGTTTACAAAAAATACGATGTTTACAAGGTTAAGGGGGTTAACAAGGTTTTCAAAAAGGTTCAAATGATTGTTAACATAGAGACATCATATACAAGTTATTTGCTGTTCAGTTTTTTTACGTTTCAATTCTTTGTTATAAATGTACAGTAAAAAGCACCTGGTTTAAAGAATATTGATTATATGGTGCTGTCCCTTCTGACGCAACCAGTGGGCGAAACATGGGGTCCGTGTTGGGGGACCCCTACCCGTGATTGGAATAATACAATAATCTTGACAGTGGAGTTGCCGTTGAATTTGTTTATACTTAATAAACATTTGGATCCAAGATTTTGATCTGCACTTGTTGTTCTTCACGATTTCCTGTTCAAAGTGCAGTACCAGCCTGAGTGGTATTTGGATATTGCTGATGATCCCCATGTATACAAGCGAGTGTTGCCTTCTTCTCATAGTTGACATGTAATCCTTGAGCTAACTTCTTCTTAATGAGTGTCTTGCCACTCCCTGAATCTATCATGGCTGGTGGAGGAGAATTGTATAATTCCATGAGGATCACAAAGTTAAACAGTGCCCCACATGGACCTTCTACCATATTACAGCTTTGCATCTTTGCAAAAGACCAGGCACATTCATGCTCCCATCCTTCATTCTTACATTGGGGACAATCCTTGACATGTTCTTCCGCTCCACAATGAAAGCATGCCTGCTGGACTTCCTCTGCTTTGACTTCAACATTTTCTTCAACAGTCACCTCCTTCAATTGATGGTCCGGAACCCCCGCTGAACGACCTCCTGCAGTCGATCTCCTGCCGGCGCCATTTTCCGTACGGAAAACGATTCGCGGCAAGAAATCGCTTCCTGAACCCCGCTGGACTCCCAGAAACTTTTGGCCAGCTTGGGGGGGCCTCCTGACCCCCACAAGACTTGCCAAAAGTCCAGCGGGGGTCCGGAACGACCTCCTGCGTCGAATCGTTTTTGTCTATGGCCGCCGCCATTTTGCGGCGGCCATTTTGCAAAATGGCGCCGGCTGAAGACAAAAGGATTCAATTGAGGGGGCCGTTCCAGACCGCCGCCATTCTGGACCACCGCTGGATCCCCAGGTAATTTAAAGCATTTGGGGGGGGTTCGGGAGGGTGGGGGATTTAATTTAAAGGGTCGGGGGTGGGTTTTAGGGGGTTGGCTCACGATTTTAACGATTTTTCACGATATTTTTAAAACCCAAACGGCAACAATACGATTCCCTCCCCCTCCCAGCCGAAATCGATCGTTAAGACGATCGAGGACACGATTCACATCTCTAATCCTTATCAGCATGGTCTTCTGTTTTACAGTAGAAGCATACCACAGACTCTGTTCTCTTTTTACTTTCATGCTATTACATTTGGCGGCTCATGGGACAACCCCATAAGCCTTCTCACTCAACCTCAACACGTCAAACCCATTGTGTGACGGGTGTGCAGCCTCTCCCTGTGAACACCACTCAGTGCATCATGAGTTGCCATCAGCCTCTGTTCCTCCTGACTCCTCTTAGGTGCGCGCGAGCTGCCTCACTCACCCCAGTGCTGTTAGATCTGTTGCTGAAACAGCACGCAGCCTCCACCGTGAACACAACTCAGCACGGCACAAGACACCACCAGCTGCTATTCCTCCTGACTCCATTGGCTGCTCGTGCATCTGACAGCCTAACTCTTAAAGGGTCAGTAGCGGGAACTGTCTACTCTGTCTTTTTCCTATGTTAGAAGGGGGATGGGGAGAGGTATGTGGTCAGGGTTGGCACCAACTGTGAGCACTGTATAAATGCTTATGTCAGTCACTTGCAAAAAAAAAAAAAAAAGACAAGAGATTGACATGGAGCTGTGATGTGTGATGTGTAATTGCAGGTATTTGTACCCTTTTGGAATGGCTAGATTTGCAGTTAATATATTTGTCTTTGAGGCGATTGTTGTAACTATCACGGTGCATATTCTTGTACAAGATTAAATGGAGTTTTTTATTCTTATTATAATGCACCCTTGACTACTTACCTCATGGGGGTGTTCCTGGGTCTAGGACCAACATGGCGGGAGCCACCCTAGGGCAGAATTTATAGTTCCTCATGTTCTTGGCACCTAGTGTCTCCACCTGAGGAAGAAGGTGTTAGTGGATGGAATTTCCCTCCCTTCACCCCCCTGAAATCAAATGGGACTGTGAATAAGGCTGGTAGTATGTACAAATATTTACAGGTTTATCAGACTATATAAGTATACACATTTCTACTTGACTAGGTACATCATTAATAAGATGTCAAACAGCACACTTATCTACTTGGGGTTAATAGTCTCAGGCCACACAACTATATACATTTTTACAAGGTAGCAAGAACATAAAATATTTGACAATTTGGGGTTGTTGGCCCCCATAATATACTACCATATATAAGGGACCTCTTGCGTTCCCACTTAATCAAGTATTATTATTATCCTCCCCTTTTATTTCCCCAAGTCTCACCCATGTGAAAAGATGCAGCTGGGCTAGTGGGCATTGTTGGCTTGGGGGGTCCATTGTATCTAAACCACTGCCATCTCCTTGGTGATGCTTCTGCTCTACTGAAAGATCCATGCCAATGCTGGGGTCCACACCCTCCTGGGGACCTGACTCCACTTCCTGGTCTGTCGCTGGGGTCCATGCCTTTCTGAGGGACCTGACTCTGCCTCCTAGAATTCAGCTGGAGTCCACACCCTCCTGGGGACCTGCCTCTGCCTCCCGGTCTGTCACTTAGGTCCACGCCCTCCTGGGAAACTGACTCCGCCTCCTGGTAATCTGCTGGGTTCCTTTCCCTCCCGGGGGACTGCTCTTTTTTTTTTTTTTTTTTCTTTACTTTATTTATGATTTTAATTCACAAAATAAAATCAAAATACATTTCAATAATGTTCATACAATGAAAATTATTTTTGAGGAAGAAAGGTTATCATAATTACAACTTAAATATCTAATAATCATACCTTAATCACCTTCTTCCAGTTACCAAACAAATCTGGGGAGCCACTATAAGCAAGAAACTTTTTTAGAAATAATTTTAGAACAAAATTAACAGAAGTAAGTCGACTAAACATTAAAGTCCAACAGTATCCTGACTAGAATTCCCATCTCTTTCTACCTGAGCCCTCTGACCTTCTAAGAACTTTTCTAAATCCTGTGGTTCATAATATATATACTTTTTATCATTCACCCACATTATGCACTTACATGGAAACCTTATGATGGTACGGATCCCAAAAGTTTTAGCAAGATTTGCTAATACAATAAACTTTTTCCTCCTAGTTTGAGTTTCTCTCGCTATGTCTGGATAAATCCATATCTTCTGGCCCAGGTAGAGAGAGGTTCTATTTAACATAAACTGTTTGAGAATTTTATCTCTGTCTTCTGACTGAGAAAATTTTACTAACAAGGTACCCCTACTCTCTACCTGGGCACTGAGAGATGTCTCTAATAGATCGGTGACGTTTAACGTTGTTTCTTGATTTACATTCACATTGCTACTTTGGCTATTCTGTCCTATAAAATACGCATTGGATATTAAAGGTAGGTTTTCAGATGTTATTGAAAGAACATTCATAAAGTAATTTCTCAGTTGTTCTTTAGATGACATTAATCTACACTTAGGAAAGTTGACAATTCTAAGGTTTTGATAACGGACTACATTTTCCAAATTTTCTACTTTCTTAGCCATTACATTCTCTCCTTTAATGATATTAGACTGTACATTCTTAATCGAGTTTAATTCTTCCTCCACCTTTATTAACGTCGCACTGTTATTAGTAACCAAAGGATTAATATAACATTCTGCATCTCTTTTATGTTGATATTCAAATTGGCAATGTTTGCTTGTAAACCAGTTATAGCTTGCCATAGCATTTCTAAGGAAACTTTCTTAGGGTTTACCGGTTTAGCAATTGGGGTTGATGATGACAAAAAGTTCCCTCCAAGTTCTTGTCTGTCAGTGTTCCCTAGGTTTGGAGATGGAGTACTCTCCCCAGGAACGTTTGGACTCCCATCTGTTCCATTTGATTTTCCACCGACTTTAGACTCTCCCAATTTAGATGTATCAGCTGCTTCACCAAGCTCGCTTTCTTGTACTGACATTATCCCTGGAGCCTCCTCATTTGGGCCCCCTACTACCAACGACTTCCGGGGGACTGCTCTATCTGCCTCTGGGGTTCACACCCTCCTGGGGGACCACTCAATCTGCCACTGGGGTCCACACCCTCCTAGAGGACTGCTCCACCTTGAAATCTTCCCCTGGGGTCCCATTCCTCCTGGGAGACCACTCAATCTGCCACTGGGGTCCACACCCTCCTAGGGGACTGCTCCACCTTGAAATCTTCCCCTGGGGTCCCATTCCTCCTGTGAGACCACTCAATCTGTCACTGGGGTCCCCTTGCTCAAGGGGGACCCGTCACTTCCCTTGGTAGGAGATAATGTGTGCCCACCCTTCCATTTGTCTGGCCTCTTTGTTTTCTCTCTTGTCTGACAACTGGGTACCCAAGGTCAGACGCCCCTTGTTAGTCAGAGTGAGAATCTGTTTGCTTCCTAGGACTGTTTTTCAGTACATTGTATCATAAATTCCTCTCTCATTCAGAATTCTTCAATGTAGGAATTTTCCAGTCATAGTTCTGTAATTTAGGATTTGCTATCCTTTGATTTAAAGTGATATTTCACTGCAAGTTACCAACAGTAGTCCAGGAGGCTGTGACATGCAAATCCCCTACCTGAGTCTCTGACTCATCTTTTCAATGGTCATTTAAGCACCTTCACAGTAAGGGGCCTGGCAATCTTTTCAATCTCATTCTAGGTTTTCTGGGTTGGCGGCTCATGGTACATAGCTGCATTGTTCTATTTTTTCTCTGCTGCAGTTCACTTAAATGGTAGCATGCTGTATAACCTCCATGTCTTGGGGGGGGGGGGGGGGGGGGATTTCATTAGAATTGCTGTTTTGTGTATATTGAGAGTGCTGATTTATGTGACTAGCAGAGCATGCTGAGCATGTGTGGGTAAAAACAATGTTTAAAAGGGAAGGTAAGAAAGAAATGGTACAGGGGAATTTGAGAACTCCTAATATTACGATTCAGCTGAAATATGGGGTGCCATTGATACACAGCAAATTGGGGAGTGGATTAATAAACAACTTGGACCCATGGCTTGGCCATCCAGGGTCTTTTTGATGTTGATAAGATTATGAAAGCTATGCAAACTTTATCTCTTTATGATTGAAAAGGAAGATATTTCTGGATGAAAGTATGAAATGTCATTATGAAAACCAACTGAAATCATTACAGCAATAACTATGGAAACAATCTGGGAAGAAGGATCCCATCCCTGTTGAAATCCTACCATACCCTTCTTCTCCTATTCCCACAGCATCACCTGAGCAAAAGCTCTTCCCTGTCCCTCCTCCACTGCCTTCAGAACTATCTACAGAACCTTATTACCCCTTAACAGACTCACTGGTTACTCTATACAAAAGTGATGTTACACTAGCACCTCTGAGGTTAAAAACCCAGCCCTGCCCTCAATGTCCAGGGAAAGCTATTATATATGACATGAGAAAGTCCTTGACAGCTACAGAAATCTGCTCTATTTGTGAGATACTGCTGAAATTGGGAATCCAAGGTGGTAAACAACTTGTGGATGCACTCTGCAAAGATGTGCGGGTGGGAAATCATACATTTGATGTTGTAGTACATATTCTAAAATCACATCTGATGAACAATTTGAGAACTGGGCTATTGTGACCAAACTTGCCGATAAACTGAGGTATGTGCATAATTTACTTACTAGCAGGTCCCTGATAAATCCTAATGATGGCATTAATCTATATGAAGTTGAAATGGCTATCATCCTATAGGCTTTAGGGATTTGGCGACTTGCTACCCCTCCAAACTGAATTTTAATGTGATCTGGGCAACTATTCAAGGGAAAAATGAGTCTGTTAGTGACTTTTGTGCACAATGTCTCAAAATATGGAAGGTTAACAGTGGTACAGGTGTGTTCTCCATTGACCTCTTAGTTACTCAGTGTGTATGTGGGCTTAGCCCATGTTTTAAGGCGAGCTTGAATCAAGCCATACAGGCCAATACAGTAAAGTTCACGGGAGAGCGGGCAAGCGCCCGCTCTCCCAGCGCGCGCACAGGCCAGTGTCCTGTGTGCATGATACAGTAAAACAAAATATTTAAATTAGGGCCCACGGTAAAAAGAGGCGCTAGGGACACTAGCACGTCCCTAGTGCCTCTTTTTGGACAGGAGCAGCGGCTGTCAGCGAGTTTGACAGCCGACGCTCAATTTTGCCGGGGTCGGTTCTCAAAGTCGCTGACAGCCACGGGTTCAGAAACCGGACGCCGGCAAAATTGAACCTCTGGTTTTCAACCCGCGAGCCGTGGGCTGATTTTAATTATTTTTTTTTTTTAATTTTTAACTTTTTTTAATTTTTGGGACCTCCGACTTAATAATGCCATGATATTAAGTTGGAGGGTGCACAGAAAAGCAGTTTTTACTGCTTTTCTGTGCACTTCCCCGGCGCCAACATTTTACTTACTGTATCGTGCAGGAATGACTTTGCATGTTGCAGGCGCTATTAGTCTAGGGGGTTGGACGCGCGTTTTTGATGTACTATTACCCCTTACTGAATAAGGGGTAAAGCTAGTGCGTCGAAAACACGCGTCCAACCCCCCCTAGACTAATAGCGCCCGCAACATGCAAAGTCATTCCTGCGCGATACAGTAAGTAAAATGTGCAGCCAAGCCGCACATTTTACTTTAAGTAGCGCCTACCCAAAGGTAGGCATTAATTTCTGTTGGCGCCAGGGAAGTGCACAGAAAAGCAGTAAAAACTGCTTTTCTGTGCACCCTCCGACTTAATATCATGGCATTATTAAGTCGGAGGTCCCAAAAATTAAAAAAAGTTAAAAATTAAAAAAAAAATAATTAAAATCAGCCCACGGCTCGCGGGTTGAAAACCAGAGGTTCAATTTTGCCGGCGTCCGGTTTCTGAACCCGTGGCTGTCAGCGACTTTGAGAACCGACCCCGGCAAAATTGAGCGTATATTGTATGAATAAAAACCAATATATTTTGCACATAGTGAATTGTGTTTCCTCATGTGATGGTTGTAATAATTGATTAAGGAAACAAAATTTGACCTTCTGTGATATATTACATGTATATATGCCTAGGCTATTTGATATGTGCTCATATGTGCATGTATGTTATAAAATTGCTGTGTCTCTGAGTGCCAACTGTGTCAGTATCGTTGCTAGTTGCTCACCAATGCTAGCTGCTAGGCCACTTGTTCAGTCAGGGTGTGCCCCTAAAGGGAGGCCCAGGGGCCCATTTAAGATCCCATCTGTGAAAGGTATATTTTAGAGTGGTGAAGAGGCAGTAAGAAAACAGGCATGTCATACATAAGTCGTTATTTTTAAGCTTTTGATTACTCATAAATATCATATTGCCTTTCTGCTTAGAATTACATATATTTGTTGTTCTCTCTCCATAAGATATATTTTATTATATTATTTGCTGTTTTGAATAAGAAGGATTTTTCTCCTCAAGCTGCTGGTTCTAAACATATATTTCAGTCCACAATGCACTATTATGTGTGCTGCCCACGGCAGACCCGCAGCACGGCCCTCTCACCTTCTTACACGGACTCTAGCTCCTGGTTCCTCTTCACTGGCGGTGGTGGGCCGCCAGCTCTGATCTCGGGTCGCCTCCAGCTCTGCCATGGTCCCCAGTGTTGCCAGCCAAGATGCCCTTGCTCCTTGGGTCTCTCCGCGTGGCCACGGAGAGACGCCACTATCAGTGCCGCGCCCCTCCCTAGGCACGCGCGCATCGCTAATTCTTTTAAAGGACCCACGGCGGGAACCTGGCTGCAGCCCCGGATGTTGACATCAGACTCCTCTGTGTATATAAGCTCAGGCCTCGCTCCATAGTGTTGCCTTTGCAACAGGTCTCCTCATACTCCGAGTACTCGTTGATGATAGAGAAGCCTCTCTACTTCGTGTTCCTGACTCCCGTGGTTCCCGGTTCCTGTCTACCTCGTTCCTGCCCTGTCTATGTCTGGATTTCGACTCTGCTATGCCTGACTACTCTTCAGCCTATCTCCAGCCCCAGAACTCTGCTACGATTGACTACACCTACCTTCTCCATGCCCTGACCATTGCCTTCATTGACTACGCTACAGACTTCTCTGTGTCCAGAATTCTACATTGCTTGCCACGACCTCTGCTTGCCGCTGGCCCTGATCCAAACCTGTCAGTGATGCCTCCTCTAGCCTATTCCCTGCACTTACAAGGCTCTGGCCTGTCTTTGCTTGAGTGCCTCCAGTTACTCTCTGTTCCATTGGCACCTGAGTTCCTGAACTGAACCCAGTCCAGGGTAGGACTACGCCACCTATCGACTGCTGTCTCTGGGCTGAACTACATTTCTTCTCAGGCCAACCTCGAGGCCCACCTAAATCTTGTCGGCCCCGGCACCCAAAGGCTCAATCCGCGGGGAACGAGGGCTGGTATAGGAGAAGCTCCAGTGGCCTCTACCTTCAGCCCACTCCACCTGCAAATGGTGGGGACCTCTAGGTCCCTACCTATGGGTTGCATCAACCCCACCTTGGCCCATAGGTCTACCTCCGACGCAACACACACCACCCTCCAGGTTTTCTGTTGACCTTCCATGAGGGTCTCTATTGCTCTCTCCATCCTAGCCTACTGGCTCTGGTACCACAAAAGTTTGCTGAAGGGCTCTGTCCTGTTCTGAAACACTCAAACACAACTTACTATCTCCTTCAAGGAAAAAAATTAAATCAAAACCTGCCCGGCACTGTCTCACTGTAGATATAACTTCCTTACTCCAGACGAAGCTATCCTTCTTAGTCTAATCCCTCACCCCTCTGACTCAGGATAGTGACCTTCCAGCTGAGGTGTTAAATGGCTCAAGCAGTTTCAGGTGGAAACCAAGGAGTCACCAATAGATATGCCAAGAGGGGAAAAGAATAGAAAAAAGAATACTCCTTCCTACTGGTTCTCCTGTGAAGGGGAAAAGGGGTCCGGAACCCACCTAGCACGTCTCCCAGGGGAAAAGAGGGAAGGCAGATTCCTGAAAGTAAGAAATCAGATTCAGCACAATTGAACAGAATGTGCCAGAGTTGTGCTTGGAGGGGGTGGGGAAGGGGAATGAGTGTGAGAGGCCAGTGCTTTTTTTACTTTTCACTTTGAAGGAGCTACAGAGTTCAATGGCTGAGACTGGAGTGGTATTTTAGCAACTAACCATACAACTGGAGGGTAGCTAGATAGAAGCCATTACCGAATAATGAATTGTGACTTTGAAAATTTACTTTTAGCGCATACTGTCTGGAACAATCTGTGCAATGTCATATGTAATCCACAAATACCTACTGACATTTTAGGGGGTAGAATTCTATTGCAAGCCACTGTATTTCCTCCATTATACTCACAAAAGTATTTTAAAGTGTTTTTTGTGTATAAATACATTCTAATACAAGTCTTTGGGCTTGTTTTGGGATTTTTTTTGGCAAATAGTGCTTGTTCTTTCACGATTACCTGACTACCCTGTCTCAGTGCCAGGGACTTTCTAATTGCTAGCAGGAGCTTCATAGTTGCTCCCTCTAACAGTGGCAGCTTCCCCAGAGTTGCTGCTGCATCACTCATTTGATTCAAGGCATTTTCACTTAGCCGCGATCATCGCAACTTGATCCCGCCTTTCTCCTGCTACTCACCTGCCTGGGCTCAAGACACTCGCTATTGCGGGGAAAACAAATGCTGCCTGCTCAGCTCCCAATGCAGCCGGGAGTAGGAAACCCTCGCAGCTCTTCCAAAAACAGCTGCTGGCTGCCTCCTTTAGCTATGGGGGGCAGGGGAGACAATCCCTGCTGCAGCTTCTGCCCTGTTACAACACTGCTTTTACAGCAGCTCCCAGCTGTAACCTGTCATTGGCTGCAAACCTGCAGCAGCCCAGCACAACCATCACAAGTACGGGCCATAACAAACCCTTCTTCCTCTTATCAACCCTTCAGGTAATGTTAAAATGTTTTGTAAAAATCTCCCCATATCTTTTATATTTTAAAAAAATGTTACCGCCCCCCCCCCCCTTTCTTTAATTTCTAACCCCTAGGTTACATTAGCTTGTTTGTAAATTAAGCTTTCAGTTGCTGCTCTAGTAAGAGCCAATAAAGGGGAAAGTAAAGAAAGGAAAAACATTTCTTCCCCTTTTTTTCTTCTTTTAGTGCGGTTCCTCTGCATGCAAGGCTTTAGCACAAAATTCCCGAACTGATACCATGTGTGCATTGTAAGTGGTCTTAATGTAGCCAGAGGACAGATTCAGGCTGGACTCTGGCAAAATCTTCCAGAAACTCCTTTATTAGTGAAAGAAACAAAGAAAAACAGCTCTGCTGTGCTTCACAGTTCAACAAAACAAATGTAATGTTACAACTTACAGTTCAGCAGTGTTCTCTTTTCCTAGGCCTCCTGTTCCCTCCTGGGCCTGGCTAGTTGTACCCTTTCCCAGGGACCTACACCCAGACCAAGATTCCCTTCTGTTTTAGGCTTAAGGTGGACTGGGCCAGATCTCTGGATCCAATCCTTTAAAGCGTTTTGGGGTTTTCTTCCGTATACTCCTTCATACCGCTATGCAGGCACTTCAAAGCGGACTACATTAAGGTACTGTAAGTATATCAGGAGAATATTTTTTCTCTAACTTGTAAGTGTGTTTCATATCCTAGGGCTTGATTCACTAAGCTTTTTCCCCCACAGACACAGCAAGGAAGAAAGGTCTTAGTAAATCAAGTCTTTAATTTGCTCGGCTGTGTTTGAGGAATATTTCATCTGCATGTTTTCATTAAACTGCCAACTCCCTTCATAGTCATATGTCCATTAATGGAGCAGTTCTCAATAACTTGCCTAGGTGTAAAGTACCTGTGGGCCTTGTAGGCAATTTTCAAAGAGAAACTGCTTGCATAGTTTTATTTTAAAATTCACTTATGCGGGTACAAGGATATAAAAGTTCCTGTATACTTGACACCTCCTTTTTCTGCAGGTGGAGGGATTAGGGTGGGGAGGGGAGAGAATGGGGGGGAGAGGAAGAATGCACATGGATTTGAAAACTGAATTCCACATGCATTCTTTATTCCTCTGATTTAAACACCTTCCTCCAGGAACATCTCTTTTTAACCTAACTAATATGATCACTGTGGGAAAACCTTCATGTACTTACAGCCAGGGAGGGCAATTGTCTGACAAGCCAGTTGACCTAAGTACCGGTAAATGGCGTTGATAAATTCCCTCCACCTGATCTCTGCAGCCCAATCATCCTTCACTGCTCGTAAAATGAGATGTATTCATTACTGGATATTTTGTGTTCCATTCAAATATCTTAAGCAGAAATGGGGTATTATTGTATTTAGGTAATTCATCATAACAGAGTCCATCAGAGTAGGTCCTACAGTAGTACAATACAGTATAGTATACATTCTCTTATGAGCCAGTGGGAACTGAGCAATATCAGAACTAAGTACAAGCACGGATATTGTACATCTGGTGTTTCAAAGTTTTCTTTTGCAAATAAAACTGGAAATGTGTATGCAGTAAACATTTAACCAGTCATGCATGTGAAAAAGCCAGATAGACAACTAAATCTGGTATTGCACGGCCAAAAGTCCAGCGGGGGTCCGGGAGCGACCTCCTGCACGCGGGCCGTATTGCCAATATTCAAAATGGCGCCGGCGCTACTTTTGCCCTCACTATGTCGACATAGTGAGGGCAAAAGTCCAGGAGCGACCTCCTGCCCGCGTGCAGGAGGTCGCTCCCGGACCCCCGCTGGACTTTTGGCAAGTCTTGTGGGGGTCAGGAGGCCCCCCCAAGCTGGCCAAAAGTCCCCGGGGGTCCAGCGGGGGTCCGAGAGCGATCTCCTGCACTCGTGACGTCGTGACGTTGGGTGACAGGAACCAAAATGGCGCCGGCGCTACCTTTGCCCTGTCATATGGTAAGGGCAAAGGGCCACCGGCGCCATTTCTATTAACGCAGCCGTGGCCTGAGAGCGGGAGATCGCGCCGGGACCCCCCCACTGGACCCCAGGTAATTTAAAACATTTTTGGGGGGGGGTTCGGGAGGGTGGGGATTTGTTTGAAAGGGTCGGGGTGGGTTTTAGGGTTGTTTTGGTGTGCCGGTTTTCCCGCCCTCCCGCGCCGGGACCCCCCCACTGGACCCCAGGTAATTTAAAACATTTTGGGGGGGTTCGGGAGGGTGGGGGATTTGTTTGAAAGGGTCAGGGTGGGTTTTAGGGTTGTTTTGGTGTGCCGGTTTTCCTGCCCTCCCCCGATTTACGATTTTTTGACGATAAATCGGGGGAATTGCTATTGTATCGCGGCTCTAACGATTTTTGACGATTTAAAATATATCTGATGATTGTTTTAAATCGTCAAAAAACGATTCACATCCCTACTATCCTATGTTGCATTTTTAAGGTACAATTATCACAAAAGTATAATCCTCAGCTGAAGTCAGGCTTATAGTACTAGTATAACGATTTAGTAGACCTTAAATCCATAGTGTGTAGGTTGTGCTGCAGGTAGCTAAAAGTAGTATATTCAACCACAGCGTAGCAGAGGTGATGGTCACTGCATTGTTTTTGAAATTCTTCTTATTGATATAGTCAATGATGGTCATCATACCGGCCATGGTCTCTTCACAAGTAGGCTGGATCTGATCTTCTGGTAGTTGAAATCCATAAGTACCATTGTCTCTTAGTTCAAAGGTATAGGAAAAGTCCAAACCTAAATCAGCAGCCCAGTCACGGGAGGATCCAGAGTTGCTATCTATAAAATTAAAAAAAAAGGATAAGATAGAAACAGAAAATATTACATTTCCAGAACTCCTTTTCCTGTCACTTAGTTCTCATCTTCCTATGCATTTATAGTCTAATTATACAGAGTATACAGTTCATTAAAAAGCAGCAATGCTTTCTAATTGTTAAGAAATTGGGGCAAAGGGAGACTAGGATATTCATCCAATTTTCTTGATTTATTTTTCTGAAACAGGCTAGGAAGTTTAAAAACTAGACCTGAACACAACTACAGCATGCTCTGTTACTCTTAGTGCTCCCCATGGATTGGTTAAGAGACAAGTCAACAATTGGCTGTTTTTCATCATGAACCTGACAAAGTACTGGATAAGAGAACTTATATTGTTGGATTATGGAAACATGGAGGCCACTATTCAGTAGGCTGTTTACTGGACAAGTTATCTGGCCAAGATTAGCTGGATATCTTGTCCTGTATATTCAGCAGGATAAACGTCCTGCTGAACATACTTGCTTAAAGTTATCCGGCTACCTGTGTAATGTACACTTCCAGTTCAGCTTTGAGAGAAGCTGTTCTGGACCTCGTTGGGAGCGGTATAAATGCTGATCCCACTCCCAGTAGAGATTTTTTGACAATGGGAAGTGGAGGGGGGGGGGGGGGGGGGAAGGGCCGGGAGAGGGTTAGGGTGCAGCAGAATGTTGAGGGATGGTTTCTGTCTGAACAAGAGGTTTGTTGGGGGGGGTACGCGATGGCTCCATTATATTTAATGATCTGGGATGGGGATACAAGGCCCAATAGGGCAACTTGTAAATTAGTGGGAAAGACCAAAAATTGGGCCATAGCCCCCTTTAATTTTGGGGGTTTTTTGGAGGCAAAAGTGCGATTTACCTGGATATCTTTTGAAGATATGTGGGTAAGTAGCATGTTATCCAGCCAAACAAGGCTAGATATATGCGATATTTGGCTAAGTTAGCTGGATAACTGATCTCTTCCCCAGAACGCTCCAGTAACACCCCCTTTTTAGTTATGTGGCTATAATTTAGCAGGATAAGTGTCTGAATATGCCACTTCTGCCTTTTAGAGGGATAATGTTTGAGTTACCTGTCTAAATGGCTTTTGAAAATTGGTCTCTTGATAACTAGTAGTGATAGCCCCAAAAAATTCTGTTATTTTTTAATTTTTGTTGTGGGGATGGGCCATTTTGGGTCCACCCCTAGATCAGGGTTTTTCTTTTCATTTTTTAAGAAAAAAAAAAAAACAACCTGAACTGGCCCCAACCCTTCCCTTTTAGTGAAATATTGAGCCCCCCCCAAACCAGCTAAAAACCCTAGCCCACCCTCCCGATCCCCCAGGACTCACCAATATCGCCCTGGTGGTCTATCATGGGGCCCGAAAGCAATCTTCCATTCTCAGTCCATCGGCTGCCATTAGTCATGTGACAGGGGCTGCCCAATGGTACTGGTAGCCCCTGTCACATGATAGGGGCAAAGTACAGCCAGCGCCATTTTGTCTAATGGCAGCCACCAGCCCAAGACTGGGAGATCACTCCCGGCCTCCCTCGCTAGACCACCAGAGCAGTATTGGTGAGTCTTGGGGGGGGGGGGGGATCAGGAGGGTGGGCTAGGGCTTTCAGCTGTTGTGGGGGGGATCACTTTGTTTCCATGTCTCAGCTCTATCTTGTTTCACCTCTTATCTCTCCCATCACATTTTCAACATTTCCTTTGGGGAAGCCTCCTCCACAGCTATCCCATTCTAAATTGGTATCCTTTAGGGCTCCATTTTGGCCCTCTTCTCTTCTTTATACTCATTCCCTTGATGATCTTATCTCCTCCCATGGTTTCCAGTATCACTTTTATGCTGATGCTGACTTTATGTTGACTTCCAGGTTTACCTCTTTGCATCTGAACTCCCACCCAGCATCCATGCCCAACTCTCAGTCTCGCTGTCTGACATTGCTGTTTGGATGTCTTGCTGCCACCTGAAATTTAACGTGATCATAGCACAGCTTCTCATTTTTCATCTGAAACCTAATTCCCCTGTCCTCCCTTTCTGCATCTCTGTCTGCAACCTCAGCTAGTAATCTTGGAGTTATTGTTTACACTTATGTCTCCTCTGCACATACCCAAAGCAGTGCAAAATCATATAGGTTTCTTCTGTCTAACATCTCCAAAATCCATCCCGTCTTCTCTGAGCATACCATGAGAACCCTTATCCACTCTCTCATCACCTCTGCTTAAACTACTACAATTTGCTGCTCACTGGACTTCCATTGAAACATCTCTCACCATTTCAGTCTATGCAAAAACTGTGTGGCTTATCTTGCCCTACACTTCTCTTCCAGAATACTTTTCATCAGCTAAGTTGCTATATCTATGCTCTTGACCTTCACCGCCTTCTAGGTTCAATAAATGTCTGTGAGGGATGATCAAGTAACTTTCTTAGGCTGGAGACACAATCTTTCTTCATGCAAATTAAATTTATTTCTTCCATTCAGTCAGTAAACACAATATTAGACTGCCTGTTCTCTTCTAGCAGTGTGGTCATACATAGACATTTAGTAGATTGCTACCTTTTAGCAGTGTATTTGACAATACTTAGTGCAGAGCTGTATACAGGAGCTCCTGTTCTGGAGATGCTGGGGCCTCCTGAACCTAGCTAGGCTCATTCTCTTATCCTGCCACCCACAGAGCTCTCTTTCTATAAATATATATAGAATTTAAGGTGGACCTCCTGCACAGATTAAGGAGGGGTAGTAAAGCCACTCCTTCACAACCTGCAACAGTCTTTCTGAATTGGTGCATCTTGCTCCCTCCCTAATCACATTCAAAACCTGCCTAAAAATCCACCTTTTTGGCACTGCTTTCAGTTCCTAAACTGCTTCTCCTCGATAATTCCCTTGTAGTTCATCTAATTCCATGGTTATCAGAGTTCATGTATGTTATGGCCAGATGATGGACTCCAGAAAGCAGAGGGTTCTCCTGTGTGTGCCTGTGCTGTGGTGCTGCAGTGATGTTTATCTACACCAATGATAATAGTAGTTGTAGTCATTGCCTTTCCTCACTGCAGCTGTTATGCTGTATTTTCCCTCTAATAAAAGTTCTACTATTGATTCCATTACAGATTTCACTGCGAAATGTGGTAGTCAGGGTTAGTTTTGGGGAAAGTATTTCTCTGAAATTAAAGATGTTATACTGTTTGCCAACTGAGTATAGACTCGAGTTTAAAGTTTTATCCATAGTGCACAAGATTTATTATGGGGAAGGGGTAAATTGTTTGAATGGCCTTGTACATTTGTATCTCTACATGTCAACTTCGGTTGATGGAACAAAATTTATTAGATGTTCCCCCATTTCAGAATTATAGACTGCAAGAAATACAGAGGAGAGTCTTCTCTGTTGCTGGAACAAGTTGAAAGCAGTTTATTTTGTATAAGCATTTGAATAATTTTATTGGTTTTATTGTATTGATTTGTATGTTATCATTGTTGTTGTATGTATATGGTGTTGCTTGAAATTATGCATATTTACCAATAATCCACTTTGAATAATTGTATTAAAATAGTGCGGAAAACATGAACAAACATACAAATAAATAACTTAGGCCTGGATTCATCATTCATCGCAGAATGATGAATCCAGCGAAAACGAGGGGCGGGGGGACGGGCCTGTGAAAGCCCGCAGCCTTCGCACCACCGTGGTGTCTTCGCTGCCGGCTTTCACACCGAATAGCGCCACCATGAAAGGTGGTGCTATTCGGCGAATTACTGCCGACAATAACATTGGTAACATTATCGCCGGCAGCGAAGACACCGCCGACTCCTCCCTCCTCCCACCCTGACTCAAATTTGCATGCTATTGCGTGCGATAAGCCTTTAGAAAATAACGCCATTAGCCATTTGTTAAAGGGGGAAGAAAAAGAAGGTGAGAGAAAATGCTGAACAAACATTTTGACTACACATTATCTATTGGAGCCATGTTTGTATCCAGGGAGTCCTACCTGCATCCCTCCCTGGACCCACACCCATCTCCTTACTGTTCTCTCCCTTAGACTATAGAAGGAAAAGATCCCCGATACACTAAAGAAGCCCTAGCCTCAATTTCCATCTGTACACTAGATTGTTAACTCCACTGAGCAGGGACTGTGTCTTCTATGTGTCTGTACAGTGCCGCATACACCTTATAGCAGTAGCAATTTTCACACCACTCAGATCAGACCAGTGATTCCTTTTTCACATAACAATAATTCTACCAAATTGCAAATGTAATACTTACATAAAATATGCGAGGCTGAACCTACTGTGTAAATGGTCCCGTGCTTTGCCTCTATTGCCTCCGCAGCCATCTTTGCAACTTTCAGCTGATCAAAGAAACAAGAATAAGAGGGCATTCTAGGTTAGAAAAATCAACCCTAGAGCTGGGAACCCATGACATGACATTAAGCTACAGCCATTGGCAAAAAGCACGTGAAAGCAATAATTTGTATCAAATCAAGCTTTATCTGAGTATTTTATAGCACCGGTAATAATTCTTTAAAATTAAGTTTTGAGTTAAACAAAATCATTCAGATCCTATTTTTTTGTTCTAATTTCATTCCAGAGGACAAAAGTGCTGAAGATTTAAAAGTCTCCCCCCACCATTATAGATTTAAGCAAATAGGAGTAAATTGCTTCTCCTTATCAGAACTCCATGAAGGTATCAGTTAACATGTGAAATATGATCATAGAGTGAACATTTGAGAAGTAGACTTGGGAGAACAGACTGAGTTTTAAAAACATGAAGGTCTCTTATTCTCTCCTCTCCCCTTCCCCTCAAAAAATTATAAAAATACTGAAGGAAGTAGGACTGCACAACCTGAACAGCCTGGAGACGTGGAACAGTTTGTATGACAGAGGTAGAAGGTGCCCCAGAAAGCAAAATGAAAGAGAGAAAAGAGGTAATGCCACTTTAAGAGAAATTACTGGATGTCATAACCCCAGGGAGCCATGGCTGGGGCAACCAGGCGGGGCTAATCAAGTAGTGGTTTAGAAAGGGAGAGAGCCAGAAGGATCAGGAGGTCTAGAGAATGCCAGGAAGACAGGGCCTAGCAAAACCACTAAGCAGAGGCTGGTTGGAATGAGGTTGAAGTGAGCTGAAGCTACCACTCCAGCTGGGAAAAGAAAGACTGCTGTTAAGAGTTTAGCAATGTGTCAGGATGCAGATAAGGGTGTTGGATGGCCACAGGGAGTTGGGCCAGACTGTATATAGATGCCTATTGCACGCCACCTGGTTTGCTCTGGTGCCCCATGGGATTGAACTGTTTTTTTGCAGTGAAGTAACAGACCTGGAAAATGACTAAAGACACTATTGCTTGCAGGTTGTGTTATCATGCAGTTACAGTAGGTATTATTGGATGAAGAGGTTTGGATGCCATGTTAGTCCACGTCAATACACAGAAATAAAAGGTTAACAAATAAAAACAAAAGAAATATACAACGTTGTCAAACTTAATACATTTCTTATCTAGTTATTGCTCTTTTCTTCAAGTTAGAATTCAAATGAGCAAAAGATGACATTATCAGGAAATACAGAGTAGTGTGGCTGTCATAAGTGAATCATAAAAGGCACTCCAGTGAAGGGAAGGGATGGAGGGGAAAGGGAAAAGGGTGTTGAAGGGTGATCAGAGGTGACCAGCGGTACAATTTTATTGTACATAATGTGATAAGAAACCTAAGACTCTGAGTCCTTTTTTGTCCGTTTTTATTTGTTTACTGTTTATTTCTGTGCATTGGGTATTATAGCGGAGAAGGCCACAAGTCATGGCCTGCCACAAACACAAGAAAAATTATATGAATTCTAACAAAAAAGGAGATATAGGAATATAATCAAATAGGGATCCAATATGACCCAGATACAGTCAGGTTATTTTAAGCAATCTTGCTAAACTTGGCTCTTCACCCTTGCTTACGATTAATTGGACTTAATCCTTCCTATCCTCCCTGTCTCAGTTTATTATGTTTTTCACGACCAAACAACCTCAGATTTAATCACATTTTACTCTAATCATTGTAATCAACTGTTACATGTTTGACTATCATTCTTTTGTTGATGATTCTGTTATTTAAGGTTTCTATATCATAATGAGTTTTAAATTGAAAAACATCCCAGTTATTCATTTCCTTGTTCTCTGTAAGTCTCACTTTCAGTCATTTCAATTGTTCTCTGTAAACCGAAGTGCTTAGTGATTCTGTCTCTAGAACCTCGGTATATAAAAATTGTTAAATTAATAAAATAAATAAATAGTACTGATGCATTACAATTAGCACATAATTTGGCTAGTAGGATGGAGATCCCCAGTCAGCACTTGTGTGCAGTGTTTGGGAGGGTTTCATCCTGCTGGAAGTTGCTTTCCTGTTTATTTTAAGATGCTTATAACCAGGCCAATGAAAGTAAATCTCCAGCAGTGGGATTATAGTCAGAAAACTTCTGTTTACTTCTGTCTTGTTTACTTTGCATAGTAGACGCAAATTGACAGTACATTAAAGAAACACACAGTGACAGCTGCTTACTCTGCAAACCAGTGGATGTTCTAAGGTTTAAGGCTTAAATAAACTGTGTCAGGCTCTCAGTTATTCTCCTGCAGCCACCTGCCTGTCCTTCCTAGCTTACAGCTCTTTTTATAGAAGTATAGCAAATCTCTATGCAGACGCAATCCTTGGGCACTTCCTTCTGCCCTGCTGTCATCGTTCAGGGGTTTTGAAAGAGGAAACTGTGATCTGGCTGGAAAATTGTTGGGGGGGGGGGAGCAAAATTATATAAATAAATAGATAGATAAAATAAAAAATATAAGTTGCGGCTGCAACATCTAACATTGTGAAAATGGCTGCCTCTGCTGCATGGCCTGTGATATCAAACTGGCCGTGCAGCTACAACAGCTTGGAAAGGATTGCGAGGTACCACGGGCCTTTTCTGGCTGCCAACTGATATGTGAGAGATACCGCAGATGTGGGGAATCTCTCCCTGGAGACCCACTAAAGAGTGCAAGAAACAATGAACTGAAAGGGGCAGGAGGGAAGAAACTGAGAGGAAGTAGAGAGAGAAGAGGAACCTGGAGGTGGGGGGTGGGTGGAGAGGAGAGGAAGGGAAGATACACTTTAGTATATTGGTCCCTATGTGTTAATTGTTGGTTGGTTAATCAAGGCACAAAGAACCCAGAACTTGTGACTAAATTCAAAGAAAAGAACAAAAATTAAAAGTTATATTCCAACTATATATTATTTCTCTTTAAGAGAGTGAGAACAAGAGACCTCATAAAAGGATTGATGGAATACCACCACTACCTTAGAGTGTTTTAATCATTTGTCCCAGAGTCCAGAATTTTTAGAAAACATATGTGCAATGCAGTGTGTAAAGTGCCACGAAAGTTAACAGTAAACTTTAATATAGCCCAAAGTGAAAATACTTGGGCCTGAAATTGGAAACACAATTAGATGAATCTTTGATACTATGAAAAGCAATACAGTTCTGGATGTATTTCACTTTCATTTAACAGATTTCCAAAAATCCATAGAGACATTTAGGTTAGTATTAAAAAAGAACATATGATTAAAATGTAGAACAGATGAGAGTGATTACTCAAAAGGGCTGAAGAAGAAAGACACACCTTTTACATTATGGTAAAATCAACCATGGATTGAATCTCAGAAGAAATTTACTCTATTGAGACAAATTTATCCGAGAGTGACTTCTTCTTTCTTATGGATAATCAGATCTCCATATTATCTAAAGGGTTGTATTTGTTCCTACAACTTCCCATAATCCACTTTAATTTTGAACAGATTTAGAAAGATTTGCAAAGTGATTGCAATTGAAAATACTTTTTCTAACTGATTTGACTCATTTGATGCTATGGAAGAATCCAGTGGGAGCACTTAGGAAAGAGGATCACCTTGCTGGTGGCTGAAAAGATTCAGTAACTACTGCTTGAGGAAATTTTAGAACTTAAAAGTTTTGGGGAGAAGTAAACTATTGGGGTATATTCTTTAGTGTGTTTGTGTAGCTGTATTAAATAGCTAGTCAGAAGGCAAGCAAAATACACAGGTGTTTTGTGTGTTTTGTATTAAATAGCTAGTCAGAGGGCAGGCAAAAACCACTCAATGGGACCCTCTCCTCTGTGCAGCATCCCTAGCCCAAACCAGCGCAGAGAGAAGAATCATGAACTGGAAATCAAATCCAGATGTCTCCGCATGGCCAGCCCAAGACTATATTTTGAAAGGAGTTTTTCACACCAACATTAAAAGTTCTGTCAGATCCCTCTGTGGGTCTGGTCTTCCAATTCACTAGAACTCCTACTCTTTATTCAAAAAACACTTATTCATAAGAAACCATTCTGATGATATACAATATACTGTTTCATCCCAGCAGTACACTACAGAGAACTGGTTATGGTCCCTTTGAACCAAACAAAAAAGAACAAAAATTAAAAAATTACATCCGAACTATATGTAATTTCTCGCCAAGAGAATGAGAACATGGAAGCTCATAAAAGGTTTGATGCAACTACACCACTACCTGTTAGAGTTTTTGCTATTTTCCCAGGTGATCGTCAGTTAATGGATACAGAGGGGCCTGCTACAGAGAAGGAGGCCAAAGAGAACCAGCTAGCACTTCTGGATCCACCTCCGATAGGAAGAGCAGAGTAGCCCACTGACAATCTGCAGCTACCAAGCGAGACACAGGCATCCGATACACAAGAAGTCAGTCAGACAGTTAAGCTCCTCTTCACATGGACAGACACAACCATGACAGATATCCCAGATGTACCACAACAACTGGCATTAACATGGGCATCATTTCTTCAGGTGCCACTGTGGTTAGCAGTGGGGCTCCATATTATGATATTCTCTCATCAACAAAAATACCACTCTCCAGTGTTGACGCAATAACAAAACAGATAGCTGTGGAACTGCTTGCAAGGCAGGAACTCATTGAGACCAGTATGACGGCAGTCTGAGCAGCTATGCACCAAGAGATGGAACGCATGAGGAAGGAAATGCATCAGCTACGGAGACAATCCAGACTGTCTGCAAGGGAGTGTACCGCTGCAGTCAATTGTTTGACTGATCAAGTTAGAGCTTCATCCAATGACATTGTCAGTGTTCTACAAGGACTTAACTCATTCATACTGGAAATGAACAGGACCCATACCCGTGAGATCGGGCTCATGTTCCCCAGGAAGCAAGCGCATCGTCCAGCTCAAACCATGGAATACAACAGACCCCCAAGCAGAGCCAGAGGTGGGAACCAAGGTGGAAGCTGTTCCCACAGTGCTGAACTGTTCCTTACTTTATCTGGACCCGACCCTATGCTGGACCATTGGTGACTCCATCTGGACATATCCTGACCCCACGCTAAACCATCAGTTACTATCCTGCAGTCAACTACCACACTGGACAAACAATGACTTTCTCTCAGTTCTCTTCTGTAACTGGTTGCATGCATGTAGTTGTTTGTCAAGTTTCCTAGGCATGTACCCCTCCCTCCAGATGTGCAGCTGAAACATGTCAGTTGGATCTTTTGGAATAGTCCACATTTGTTTTTAGATCTATGCCAGTCTACCAATGACTATCCCACATTCAACTGCCATGCCGGACCACCAGTGATAGTCTCTGAACCCTGTTCAGCTCATGCCAAATCAGAAACAGCAGCTTTAGGAAGCATCTCATGGGAACAACAACACAACTGCTGTCAATGCCATGCAGGACAATGAATGACTGTCTCTGAAACCAATCTGGCCCATGTCAGATCACATAAGAACATAAGAATTGCCATACTGGGTCAGACCAAGGGTCCATCAAGCCCAGTATCCTGTTTCTAACTGTGGCCAATCCAAGTCACATGTACCTGGTGTTGCGGTCTCGGTTGCGACTCTTGTGACCGAGCCTTACCCTGCTCCGCCGGGGCTCTGTCTGCGGGGTCCGGCAGTCGGGCTCTTATCCCCGCGAGGGTCGCGGCTTTTCGGGGCTGCTGGGCCTGCATTGCGGCAGCGTCTCCACACAGGAGACGCCGCCGAGCCCCAGAATGTGGTCCCTTCCCTCCTAGGCGCGCGCTCGTGCAAGGAGGAGGAATTTAAAGGGCTTTTCCCGCCGGACCGTGGGCCGCCCCTTGGAGTGACGTCAGGCGCCGGTGGGTATTTTAACCCGGCGTCTGACTGTAGCAAATTGGCTTGCAACGAGGTTCCTGCTGGTTGCTCGTTGCTGTGCTCTGTTCCTGTTGCTGTTGGTTCCAGTTCATGTTGATTCCTGTTCCTGGAGATCTTGGTTCCAGTTCCGGATCTTCTACTGCTGCTCCAGCTCCTGGACTCTCGCTTGTTCTTCTGATTCCTGACTCTGGCCTGTTCCTGACTCTTCTCGTTTGCTGCCTGCCTTGACCCTGGTCAGTCTCCGTCACCTTCTTCAGCCTAGGTCTAAGTCCCAGCAGCTCGGGACCTCCCGGGGGGTCCTCGGGCTTCCAGGGCGAAGACTCCGCCTGGCACTGCCTCCCGGCCTACCTCTTCTCCGCGGAGTGATCTACCATCTCTCTCCGCAAGGCCGGCCCAAGGGTCCACTGCCCCGCTCGCAATACCTGGCAAGTACCCAAACATTAGATAGATCACAAACCACCACTTATTAATTACCGTAATAGCAGTTTATGGATTTAACCTCTAGGAACTTATCCAAACCTTTTTTAAACCCAGTAACACTAACTGTTGAAACCACATCCCCTGGCAATGAATTCCAGAGTTTAACTATGCACTGAGTGAAAAATAATTTTCTTCAATTTGTTTTAAATGAGCTACTTGCTAACTTCATGGAGTGCCCCCTGGTTCTTCTATTATCTGAGAGAGTAAATAACTGATTTATATTAATTTGTTCAAGTCCTTTCATGATTTTGTAGACTTCTATCATATCCCCCCTCAGTTGTCTCTTCTCCACACTGAGCAGCCCTAACGTTGTTAGCCTTTCCTCATAGGGCAGCCATTCCATGCCCCATATCATTTTGGTCGCCCTTCTCGGCACTTTCTCCAGTGCAGCTATATCCTTTTTGAGATGCGGTGTCTAGAACTGTACACAGTATTTAAGGTGCGGTCTCACCATGGAGAGATACAGAGGCATTATGACATGCTCTGTTTTATTTTCCATTCCCTTCCTAATAATTCCTAACATTCTGTTTGCTTTTTTGATTGCCACAGCACACTGGGCCAACGATTTCAATGTATTATCCACTATGATACCTAGATCTCTTTCCTGGGTGGTAACTCCTAAGATAGAACCTGTCTCATCTTGGAGTCTCCTTGCTCCTTGTTCTGGCCCCTCAGTCTTGGAGTTTAGCCTTCTCTGTTAGGAGACCTTCTTGCTCTGTGTATTCCTGTTTCTAGTTTTTGTCTTGATTGTTTCTGTTTGTTTGAGGCCTTAATTGTGGGCTTCTGGGGTTTTTTTGTTTGTTTGTCCTATGTCTCACTGTCTGTCAACGTGTTTGTATTGTTTGTCTGTCTCGTATGAGCTCCTTGTTTTATGTATGTGTTCCTGCAGTTAGCCTTCTTCTTGTGGGTGCCCTTAAATCCCTGCCCTTGGACCATCCAAGTCCTGCTAGCTACCAGAATCCAAGGGATCAACCCGAGAGGGAGGTGGTCATTCAGGCGAAGAACCTTCTTGTCCTGTCCTTGCTCCAGCCTGTCCTATCTCTGAATCCAGCCTGCCAGCTACTCCTGTCCTGGGGGTTCCCCTTAACTGGCACCTGTGCCCTGACATTATGTCATTATGTGGTAAAAATGTCTATGTAAATAATGCATATTTGATGTGGGTAGTCTGTGTTAACATGATTTGAAATAGGTATTAATCCTAATGCCTCTATGAATGTATATTGATATTTTAGTGATATGCATTGAGAATTCATTATGTTGTTGTTTTGAATCTATAACTGGAAGTTAATAATTCTGAGTTGCATTGGACAGCATTATACTGCAATAATCTGTCCACTACTTTTTTTTTATATTTACATTGAATGTGGGTTTCCACTGTACTGTATTTAGAAATAAACAAAAAATGAATTGAATGATGAGCTTTGACTCCATTCCATCTCAATATGTGAGCTGACTAAAAGTTTAAAAGGGCTCAGTAGCCCTGGAAGACACTAAGGCTTTTCTCCCATTCATTGTCTATGAGGAAAATGCTTAGTGAATCAGGCCCATGTAATCCACACTGAAATTATAATTAGCACTTATCTGTAACAGTGGATTCTTTGCAGATCACATCTGAAGAAGGGTCCTATGTGGTCTTAAAAGCTAATTTATATTATAATTGGATAATTTGTATGCTGGGTTAACAGAAGGTTTATTCAAAGAATCTAGTTTTTTCTATTCCCTTGTAAGTATTTTATGAAACTGGAGGGTATTAAGTAGGAGTGTTCCAAATGTTACTGGCTCATAACACTTTAGGATTAGGACCATAATGACATAGCTGTACATTTTATATATATTTCCTGTATTTACGCCCCCAAATGTGGATTAAATGAATGGAGAATTGAATGAGGTACCTTTCTTCCACTTTTTAAAATTTTCCAGTTGCCTGTTTGAGGTGATTAGCCATGTTTTCATGTATCAAAATTCTCTTGATTTGATTTTTTGAAAAATTAATAAAGAGAGAATATAAAAAAAGAACCCATTTTTTTCTAAGATTATTATAACGCCTTGAATTTTGTACTAGTATAATAGCACTAGATACAGCTTAGAGGTATAGATAATGTTATGATCTTGATTATAATGACTACAATAAAAACCCAGGTTTCAGTACCGACATTATTTGGGCATCTAATTCCTTACCATTTCCATATGATTTTTTGATGGATTTCTAGTGTAACCATACGGCTGGAGGATCAGCTGACCATAGGAGTGAATAGTTAGGAAGCACAAAATGTCAGATTTCCGGCTCTTTACCAGGTTGACCACGGCTTTGGTTTCCGGTTCCGATTCTGGCTCTGTCCCACAGAATGTTAAGGCACTGCAGTTCTTCGAGGCACCAATGCCTGCAAGGGGCAAGGAAAGGATTCATGCTGAAATAACAATTAGCTTGAAGATCCCAACTAGCTCATATTAAGGTTTAAGGTTTATTGTTATTTATATACCGTTGTCTCAGCATAGCCTTCACAGCAGTTTACAATTCAAATAATTATACAATAAAAATACAAACAATAATAAGAATAAAACAATAAATATACAATCAAATTACAAGCGATTATAAAATAAAACAGTTAAAAGAAAAAGTAACTAAAACCTGTTAGCTATTAAAATCTATAAAATATCTATAAATATTAAACCGATAAAATACTAAAAACATAACCTTACGTTTCCAGTATTAAAGGAGTATTGGAGGGAAATCATAAAGCAACTGGTTCTCTGACCCAATGCCACTCTTCCAATACAAAACCCCCAGTTATAAAAAGAACTAGAAAAGCATGGAATATGATCAATTGCCTTCATGGATGCTATAGATGATCTGTCACTCTAGCAACTGTAGCATAGTTGGTGATACCATACAGTAGCTTTTTTTTTATTCTCCACTATTTTGCAAATATTCAAACAAACATGACAAGGTCAGATCTGTTACAATGTCTGCAAATTATTTCAAGGACAAATCAGTTAGAAAAGCTCTGTTAATAAGCTTCTATAAAGATTTTCTTGGACCTTTCTAACTTTATAGATACATATATTCCAGTTTCTTAAACAACTTAGGGGGCTGTTGCAATACCGTGTGCATCAGCTAGCACACGGTTTAACAAGTGATTAGATGTGTGTTTTGGACGCACGTCCATAACCCCCAATGCAATATGGGGATTAGCATGTCCAAAACACACATCCAAATCACTGCATAGCTAATAGTGCTCATCACATGTAAATTCCATGTAGATGAGGCTATTAGCTAATCCCCATGATGCAAAAAATTTCTCGCGCGACCAATGTGCCCATTGCAACATGGACATTTTACGCCCCTCTGCCTTGGGAGCTGATACATTGTGACAGGTTGTCTGTACCCCTTCTCTTCTGTTTTGGAAGAGAGACTGGTGAGACTTTCAGTACCCTAGTCCTTTTGGCCATATAAGCCCTCTCCATTGTCTTCACTGACTGCTCCAGGGAGGTTGATGTGTCACATAACATTTTTGTTAATGCAGGTTTGCTTTAGGTGTAAAAGAGTTGGGAAACACTTGCCTAGGGAACCATAAAAGGAGGTACCTGTGCAATGCTAGTGAGGTTTCTGTCTGAGATGGCTGGGCTGAGCCCTGAGAAGGGCAGCTGGCTGTGGAACCAGTGAGTCTCCTGGAGCATGAGGGTGCCGAAAAGGGTTGAGGTGGGAAAGGGAGAGGACTGCTTCAGGCTGAGGAAGGGCTGTCAACAACCATCAACTTTTACATAATGATGCGGCAAGTGCCGGGGCAGGGAGTAGTCATTGAATGTGCACATGAGCACCAGCACAACAGCAAATGACTTTGTCTGCCTGTGTGTCTTTGTCTATGTCTGTTTGTGTGTATCTGGCTCACTGGCTGGCAATATGTTTGTCTCATTACTTGGCAATGGTTCAAAAACTGATGTATGGCAAAAGACTAATTGCAGACCAGAAATCCAGGATATATGAGAGATGTAACCAAACTTGGGAGGGGAGAGACTGACCGATTGCATGGATAGAAGTGGGACTGCAGCTCACTTTGTTCACACTTGGTCTAGGATTTGCTCTATTTAGTTGTTTAGGAAAAACTTGACATTTATGTTGGGAGATTTTTGTATCAGTTCTGCCAAGTTCTAAGACATGTGATGGTAGCTATGCTTTTGGGAGCTGTTGAAGCCCGTGCTTGCACAGCATATGAGTAAGTCAAATATCCAGAGGGCCAGTTTTGGAAAAAAACCCCGGCTGATATTTTCCTGCAATCCACCCCTGGGCAGGGTCCTCATTTACGTGTGTAACTTGGTGTTTTAAAATTAGCTGTTTTTTGCATAAAACCTAGTTTTTTGCATAAAACCTAGTATAGTTAAATTAAAAAATTTAAGGAGATATTTATTTAGAATTAGGGCTTAAAGTATACTTTGTATTTTTTTTCCTAACTTTACTATCTTTTGTTTCATAGTTTCTTGTATTTTAAGTTTATTTTATTTATTTTATTTAGTTGATATTATCTCCTATTTTTTATTTTATTTTATTTTGAATAATTTTTGTAAACCATTTTGGTCAACTTCTGTTTGTGAAAAGACGGTATAGAAATGTTTTCAAATAAATAAATAAATAAATAGCCAACGCAACGAGCGTCGGGCTGTTAGCCACATGTATTTACTGCTGCTCCTGATGAGATGTAAGTCTTCAGAAATCGCTGTTTTGGCCTAACATGCCAGGGTGAGGGATCTGGGTCAACTGAAGGGAGTGCAGGCTGAAGAACCAGAGGGTCTGGATGACATCAAGATAGACTGGGAAAACTGGTGGACCAATTGTGAAAACTGATTATGTCCTTCACATAAGCATGTTTTAAAATCCTCTTAACTGCGCATGTTAAAGCCAACCATTTCTTAAGGAAGATACGCAAAGTATGTTTGCTCGAGTAACCGTTTAAAATTAGGGGCACACATACGCATGCTAGGTGTATTTTCTATCATATGTGCGTAAATGTGTGCACAATTTAAAATTCCAGCGTTTGTTCGCTTGAGCACTCATATGTGCATATGTAGGCACCTGCACGCTCGATTTAAAGTTACTGTCTTTGAGTTTAGAATTTGGGGAAATGCTGCAGAGTTTTTTGGATCAGGATCCTTTCTTCTTTTTCATTTACTTTGATGGGTGTTTTTAAGAGTATATTAGGTTAGGTACAGCAGATGCTGCCTGGAAGTAAATATATGGATGCAGTGACCTCTTGAAGTACACTCCAGCCCTAATTTTTGTATGACTATGTTTTACTAATTATATGCCAACAATTATGGTGTCTTTATTGGCTTCTTTTTTTTGTAAACTGCCAATACTCTTATTTATTTATGATATAGTTCATGCCTTTTCAATGATAGCTCAAGGCGAGTTACATTTAGGTACTGTAGATATTTCCTTGTTCCCAGTGGTCTTACAACCTAAGGGGGTCATTTACTATGCTGCGATATGGGAATAACATATGAAAAACAGCATTTATCACGCAATATAACAATAGCACTTGATAGTCACAATATCACATGCTATTTTGGGCCAAAACACGCCCCTATTACAATGAGCAGCTTTGCATGCAATTTGCATGCATAAATTTTGCAAATTTATTTTTATTTATTTTAAAAACATTATTCATTGCTTCACAGTGATATACAGCATTAAACCACAATACAATCAAAATAAGGTAGATACAGTACAAGCAGATTTCTTCTCAAATTCTACAAATACTTTCAGAAATATGAGTTAGTTACCAAAAACTGATGACATCGACCAGGTTTTAAGTGCATTCAAAGCAGCTAATGCATAGATAATACTATGGAAATAAAATAACTCTGCTTGCCAAGAATCTGGCCATCCATTTTGTAAGGAGCTATAGATAAGTGATCCCAGGTCATAGGGACACTAGTGTGCATCTTGATGTCCCTGGGAATGCCTCTTAAAGGGCCATGTGGCCCAAAACACCCTCCCTGTAACAGAGTAAGATACCTCCCAGGGTTCTGGGCAGACCCCTGTCCACCCCCTGCCACATGTTGAGGCGACCCATACTAAAAAAAAAAAAAAAAAGAAACAAAGGCTCCAAGTCTCACACGGTGATGCCATTCCCACCTGCGCAAACCCCCTTCTCTTTTAAGAAAATCCCCTGGGTTCTCCCCCATCACAGCATCCTACCCTCCAAGCCTCTGTTCATAAATTAGACAAACTCCCTGGTGTCTAGTGGGGCCTCCCCACTGCCAGTCTTCTCTTATCTTTAAAAGGGACTGGTGATGCAGTGGCAGCCCAGGTCGCTCCTTAGGCCCCGAGGTGGTCGATGCCATATTTGAAAATGTGACAGAGGCATGTGTAAGTGGGCTTTTGAAAATAGCTGCAATATATGCTATTGCATTGTCAACAGGTTTAACGTTTGTATGTGTACTATAAGCACATAAATGGGCTATCGATAATTCTTTCAATATATCCTATTTTTGTGTGTGTAAATCCTTTTGATGTTTGCCCCATAAGGATCAAATTTACTAAGCTTTTTTTCCCATAGACATGGATTGGAGAAAAGCCTTAGTAAATCAGGCTCTACATTTGTACCTGAGAGAATGAATGGTGAAGTACTTGCCCAAGGTTCATTGAGTGCTAGTGGGAGGCATGGGATTTGAACGCGGGTTTCCCTGGTTTTCAGCCTGCTGCTCTAAGCAGTAAGTTAGGCCTTCCACTCCTTTTATTCATTCCTGTGTCAGATTCTGATCTATGTGTGATTGCTGAAGTAACTCTTGCATATTTCCCGCTGTATTTGTGCATTTGTAACTTGTTTTTCCTTATTTGCTATTCTACCTCTTTAAAGAGATTTTTCTCTTATTTGCAAATCCTGTAGTTTCTTTCTCCAGGTGTGCTTGTGGATTCTCACTAATTCCATCTGTCCTACTTTAAGAATGGAGGCTTTTTGTGGCCATTCACTTATTTATTTATTTAAAATATTTCTATTCCTCCTTTTATTAGTAATATTGCATAAGGCGGATTACATCATTTCACATTAAAAATCATGATGGACTTTCATACTTCAGCACTTTTTGTGCATTTGGGTCTGTTAATGCTGTCTGTTAGGCCTATGAAAGTTGGTCTGTATGTGTAATCTATTTCTATAAAACCCTGTGAAGGAGTGGCTCTACTTCCCCTCCTTAACCTGTGCTGGACCCGGCATCTAGCCTGGTCCAACTGAAATCCTACAGAAAGAGAGAGAGCTATGGATGGGACCCTACTGGGGCAGGATAAGAATATGAGTGCAGCTGGGATCAGGAAGCTCCTTGTTTCCAGGAGCAGGACTCCTAACCCTCTCTGGAAATTTGTGTTGTGAGTTCTTGCAGAGTGAGACGTACAAACAGCACACTAGACCTCAGTGAAGATTTAATGAGTTGAAGTGAGGAAAGTCAGACCAAGATGAGATTACTTTAATGTTCTCTCACCCTAGCTTGATAGTAGAGAGTCAACTGAGCTGTTCGCACGTCTCACTCTGCATGTAAAATTGGCCCCAAAACCCTAACCCACCTACAGTGCCTGAATGTAATCCGCTTTGAAATGCTGAAAAAAGTGCAAAAAGCAGAATATAAAAAAACAAATCTTCACCTCGAGTTACTAGCTGGCCCTCCTATAGAAGTATAAATAGTTGACTACTAGGTGTACCACCCCAGAGGTGCTCTTTCTCTCTCTCTCTCTTTCCCCTCCCATGGCCAGAAATGCCCAAAATAGAATTTGTATTATTTATCACAAATGCCATTTTGGGCATATCACATAGCTTAATGCCAGGAAAAAAGGTGTAGTTATTTCCAGCATTAAACATGTGACTTGCACAGTGGGATAATGCCCCTGTGTACAATTCTGGTTGCCACATCTCAAGAAAGATGTAGTTGTGATAGAGAAGGGCGAACAAAATGATAAAGGGAATGGAACTGCTCCCATATGCAGAAAGACTAAATAGGTTAGGGCTGTTCAGCTTGGAGAAGAGAAGGCTGGGGGAGGATATGATAGATGTCTTTGAAATTATGAGAGGTCTAGAATGGGTAAATGTGAATCGGTTATTTACTCTTTCAGAAATTAGAAGGACTAGGGGGCATTCCATGAAGTTAGTATGTAGCACATTTAAAACTAATTGGAGAAAATTATTTTTCACTCAACACACAATTAAACTCTGGAATTTGTTGCCAGGCATTGTGGTTAGTGCAGTTAGTGTAGCTGGGTTTAAAAAGGGTTTGGATAAGTTCTTGGAGAAGTCCATTACCTGCTATTAATCAAACTTAGAAAATAGCCACAGCTATTACTAGCATCAGTATACTTTGTTTTTGGGTACTTGCCAGGTACTTGTAGCCTGGATTGGCCACTGTTGGAAACAGGATGCTGGGCTTGATGGACCCTTAGTCTGACCCAGTATGGCAATTTCTTATGTTCTTAATTGATCTCACCCCTTTGAATAAATTTGTAAAATTTGCATTCATGCTGCGTGTTGCGATAACTATCGTGTGCGTTTCATGTTAGATATGATTTGTCTTTCAATATTATTATAAAGTGGATTGTTTTTGAATATGGAAGGACTGGGAATCAAAAGCAATTCTCCTAAATCCCTGCCTGTAGAAAGTAAAGCCAGGACTGGATCCAATGCAAGTTGAAACAGAAAAAGCAGAGCAGCTGAATAAGTCACATGATTGCAGCTTTAACCTTCAGAGAAATTCCTTGCCAGAGAGAGCTGAAAGCTGATGCCAAAACAGACCTTGAATTGCTAGAATAGGGTGAATACCAGGTGAATAAACTTGTAGTGACTGAGACTGAGATACCAGAGAGCTCATGGTGGAGCTTTAGAGCCTGGCCTGGAGAAGGCAACACTGAGTGCCCAGAAGGAGGCAGAACAGAATGGCCTGCATGATACAGCATCAATTGGCCTATGGAAGGCACCATGCAGGAGTCAAAGAGGAACACAGCTGAGAGGCCAAAAAGAGATGCTGCAGGGTGGACAGACAGAGGCACTGTAGAGGAGCTGGCAAGAGGCACTGTAGAAAAGCAAGTGGGAGGCATTGCAGAGAGCCCAGCCCAGAGAGAGGTGCTACTAGGAGCCCAGAGAGGGGTGCTGCAGAGAGCCCGGAGAAAGGCACTACTGAGAGCCCAGAGGAAGGCACTGTAGAGTACCCAAACACAACCACTGCAGAATGGGCAGAGGGGGACGCTGCAGGTGGAGACGGCACAGATAAGTCAGAGAATGCCATGGCAACAGTTGAAAGAGAGTGGAAGCCTGGAGGAGGAGCCACCACAGGAACACTCAAGTGAAATCCAAGGAGTCCGGCTGGGGTAAGAATGGAACCTGGAGCCATTATGAACTCAGTTAAAGGGCTGGGGGTGAACACTAGGCAAAGGGCATAGTGGGTGGTGGTAATAGTACTGTCTAGGGTAACCCTGATGTGTGAGGGTGAGATTGACCCTAAAACCCTGACCCCAAGCCTAGCAGGCGGGAGATCAGATGAAAGGGAGAGGGGGCATGAGGCACTTCCCTGGATGGGATCCAGGGGAAGTGAAGACACTTGGACTAATGAGTACAAGTTGAGGTTGGAGGGTATGTGAAGGAATGGCCCTACTTCTTCTCCTCAACCTGTGCTGAACCAGGCATCTAGCCAGGTCCACCATAAATCTTACAGGGAGAGAGATTTCTGTGGGTGGGACCCTGCTGGAGCAGGATAAGAGTATGAGCTCAGCTGCAATCAGGAGGCCCCGCATCTCCAGAAGCAGGAGTTCTTGGCCCTCTCTGAACGTTTGGGTTGTTAGTACATTGCAAAGGTAGGTATACTAATAAAAGTTGAAGTTGCATGGATAAAGGCTGGAGTCAGCATGATTCCTGTTCTAGCCTATAAAGATTTTACTTAGCTACTGTACAAACCCATAGTGCCAGATTACCCAATAGGCAAAATAGGCACATGCCTAGGGACCCCAAGGTTAGGGCCCTCCTCCCCATCCCTATAGGATGACATTCACATAGGCAGTATTACTGAAAGCTTACGCCTTTTCCATGTCTTTCTGCATAGGCCCCCATGTCTATCCATACATTGCTTGTGTCCATCTTCACATTGCCCATGTCTGTTTGGAATACTAAATTGAACTTACTGCACCACATTGCATCAAAGTTGCGGTTCAAGTCTGTCCCAAAGCAGGTACCATTGTTATATTTTGCCCGGGATTTTCTCCAAAGACGGTCCTGTGCAAAAGCAGCAACATAAAGGATATATTAAAAAAAAAAAGAACCTCTACCCACTGTGTACCCAATAGGCATTCATAGTTTGAAAGCTCACATGGCTAGTGAAAAGTGATGAAAGGCTAAACTTCTTAAGATAGACACTCTCCACCTCGATTTCATTTCTTGGTAGTATTAATGTCATTCAAGAAGATGGCTAGAGGAATTTGGATCTTGCCTGTGATGAGGATTCTTTGGCTTCAGTAAATTGAAGAATACTGGAAGCACTGGCTTGGTCTGGTTGAAATTTGAGATATTTTAAATGGAAGACATGGTGACAAAGGAAAAAAAATGTCTTCACTCATCAGACTGTATTGGTGTAATGAAACGTTTAAGTAGGTGAAAATAAAAATGAGTCTTTTTTTTGTCTGATAAACTGCAAGTAACTCTTTCAAAGAGGGACTGCTGCCAACTCTGACAGTGAAAATTTACTTAGTCTGATCTGGTAGAGTTAATAAAAGGGAAAGAGAAGTCAGAGTGAGACTAGAATGATAGTTTTAATACTTATCTGCAATAAAAATAATACACTGAAATATCTTAAATACTACTGTACCCCTTGCCCCAATCTGGTTGTGGGCACAGGGGTTCACAAGGAGGATCATGGCCAAGGACAGGCCTTATGACCTTCTGGGTTCTCATGCAGGGGGGAAAGAAGTCTCTCAAGGCCCTTTGAGGTTTTCCTCACTGGAGCTATCTTGCTGATCAGCCCAGGCCAGGTACAAAAGACACTACTTAGGCATACAGACTGCTATTCAAAAATTTAAACTTTTTACTTGAACCAATAGCAGGAAAAACAAAGTCCAAAATCATTGATACACCAATGACTAGAGCACCAAACAGTAAAATAGCATTCAAAAATCAGAAAAAAAAATAAATCTCAGTTTTTCCACAACCCTTTGCTTCCCTCCCAAGAATGTCACTTCTTGGGACAGGGACCCTCTTCCTTTGGGTCTTCCCAAGTACATGCTTTGAAAGCAGCTCTTTTTTTTTCTCCCATCAACTTCTCCTACTCTGCTGAGCTTCTGTATGATTTCTCTTTCAACCAGAAACTCTTTAGGGCTCTTACACCAGTTGGGCGGTTTTCTTATTCCAAAACTCCCCCAAGGACAACATTCTCTCTCAGTGAATACCTCTCCAAGACTTGTCCTACTTAGATGAGGAATTTCAAAGACCTCTACTTTCTGACCACTTCTATCTCCCATTCAGAAGTCTCAGGATTCGCCCTGTTGAATTCCAGGACTTTTCCCCTTCCTTGAAGTACTGAGAACCCCTACCTTCACTGGACAAGAACTCCTCTTTTCGAGACACTCGTAAGAAGTGAAAAGGTCCCATTTCTGGTACATTCCTTGTGTAAGGAAAGAGCTCAAAGGCACAACTCCATGAAGAGGTAGAATTCTCCAACTATGGTTAACAGGCTGGTTTCTCCTGACTCTGACTCCCCTGGTACTCCTCCTGCATCACACGGGTGCAGGAATTTTATCAAACTTAGACATTTCTCATTGGGTAGTGTCACACCTCCTTAAACAATCCCAACTATTCTGACCTCACTAACAGTGGCATGTTCTGTTGTGTCCAATGTTTCTACACTATAGTGCTCCTACATTAATAAGGGGCAGATTTGGAGGACCCTTACCCCAGTGTGAAGAAAAAGTATTTCTTACATTTTTTTAATGTGCTTCAATCACTTACCGTCGTCCAGGAGTAAATATATCCATCAATATTGAGTACTGGTACAATGTAAAAGTCTATGTTTTTTAGAATCTCCTTTATGTTCTGGTCATTATTGTAATTTTGCAGAATCTGAGAATGAAAAGTACAAGGTAAAGGCCAATTACTGAAAGACGAATGAAATAGGATCTTATGGATATACTGATGAAAGACTGGTGAGAATTTTCATAAACCTCCATCTTTCCACTGTGCTCAATGGAACTGCCTTGAGTTCTTCATTCTTGGGAACTTGAAGAAATCATTGCAGTAGCTGATAATTATTGAAATCTAACCACTCCATGTTGATATTTTACTGTTGGTATATACAATTCTTTCTATTGAGGGAGTTTTAGTAAGTCAGATTGTACAACCTGTGTTGAAACTTAACCTTGCCACTGAAATTAAGATCTTAAGAGGTCCATATTCAGTCAGTAGCCAAATTGCAAAGTTAGCCGGTTAAATATCCAGATAATTTTGGAGGGATATTCAGTAGTGCAGTTGCACTACTGAATATAGATGGTTATCTTAAAGATAGCTAAATAAGTTTATCTGGCTAACTTTAGGATAGCTCTGTGGCACAACCAGAATTAGTCGGTTATGTTATCCGACTAACTCTGAATACCATTTAGCCAGATAACTTAGCTGGCTAATCTAACTCCTCCCAGAAATGCCACTGAAATGCCCCAAAGTTATTTGGCCACATTTTAGTTGGATAATGAGATATCCGATTAAAGTTTAACTGGATACATAGGGGAAATAGTCAAAAGTCAGCATTTAACTAGATAACCTGTGATTTGGTCCTCTAAGTGCCTACAAAAGATTCCATGGGACAAGGAAGACATGACCTTGAATGTATGTATCCTTTGAATAAAGGCTCCCTAAGCAGTATAGCACTCTTGGAACATTAGTATTATGATCTAATCATCATTAAAGCTTGGAATTTATTATAGCTGCAAAGTATCATGAAACTTGAAAGCTGCAGAGTATCATGAAACTTGGCCTTTTTGAGAAATAACCATTTCATGTCCATCATATCAACTTAGATCAATGATGATTGTGGGCACAGGCTCTTACACAGACAGTAATGGTGTTTAAATTGTCAGCTGTGCGATGCCGGGGAGGCGGAGTCAAGATGGCGCTGAAGTAGGTTGCATTGCGTTGCTGCTCCGGCGTTTCTTTCTGTCGAAGAAGGCTTAGTGCCGTAATTTGTTTATAAAATGCCCCCTAAACGAAAGGGCAGACAGAGAGCGTATCCCTCGGCGCCTCCGTTACCCCCTGGGCAGCGTACAATCGGACAATGCACTCCAAAAACCGAAGGAAGTGGGCTGGTTTCTCCGGCTGTCGGGCCAGTTGTAGGAGAACACGACCCGACCATGGAACTGTTTTCTCTCAGCCCGCTAGATCAGCGACCACCTCCAGCGGAGCGGGAACCCTCAACACCGAGCTTGGAAGCAGGATCCGAAGCGGGTGCCATGACTTTTCGGCCCGAGGGAGAAGTGTTGAATGAGGAGAACGCCCGGAGTCCCAGTTTGTCTGGAGAGAATGGAGCTGGAGGCTTTGAGCTGAGTGGGGAGCTGAATCAGATCAGCGGAAGCGGTGAGAGTATGCCATCTTTTACCCCCCTCATACCCGGTGAAATTATTAATATCAAGAAACCTGAGGTAGTCATGATGGAGTCCTTGTGGACACTAACATTTATTTATTTAAAAGTTTTTTATATACCGCACATGGGGTCACTTACGTGTCCGTCTAGGCGGTTTACAATTTACATACACAATAAAAACAATTTGAACATAAGACACAATAAAACATCAATAATGGTGAAGTCCTTGAATGAATGTTCAGTGAATATAAGTACTTTGTCATCACAGCTATGTACAATAAATGAAAATTTTGGGAAAACTAAATTTGAAACCATAGAAAAATTGAACAAAATGGAAGAAGAGCTGAAACAAGTTAAACAAGTGCAGACTACTATGGTGCAGAACTTTGGGACTGTGAATAACAAGATTGAATACTTAGAGAACGTGAACAGACATTTGAATCTCAGAATACTGAATTTTCCAAGGGTGGTGGGAGAAATCCCTCGGATTACGATTAAGAGATATTTCTCGGAAGTTCTAGATATTTCCTCAGATAATTCTCCCCCACTCGACAAAGTTTATTTTCTACCTGCTCGCAGATCTCAACGAGGACAGTTAACATCTCCCAATGTCCTGGAAAATCTTACAGAATTCCTGGAATCTTCTGCGTATGAGGTGGTGGAGAGAGTCACTCTCCTGATCTCCTTCTTTAATGATAAGGACTTGGGAGTAATAATGAGGGCTTATTTTAAGAAGTCCAATAAAAACTTCATGGGGGCTAATGTTGCTATATACCCAGATGTATCGAAAATTACCCAACAGAGAAGGAAGGCTTTCCTAGAGCTAAAAACAGAAGTTTTGGCTCTAGGAGCATCCTACTTCTTACGCTTTCCGTGTAAGTGCATAGTTAAGTATGGTGAAAATACTCATATATTTTACCAACCTGAACATCTCAAAAATTTTGTTGAAGGGAAAAAAGTTTCCCTCCAAATAAACACCAATGTCTGATCTATATATTAGATTAAGGTTAACATCTTTCAGCGCCGCTATTTTATTAAAGATATTTCTCTGAGAACTCCTATTTTTCCGCAGTTTCCTGCCCCCCCACAAGTTAGTGGTAAAATGGGTTTAAAAAGACAAAAGAGTTTGATGTAATATTTCCTTTATTGTTATTCTCAATGCGATTTGATTTGATACTCTTTTGTAAACCATATTTCTGATTTCAAAGTGGATGCTTTGTATATTATGTTTGGAAAACTGATAAATAAAAAAAAAATAAAAATTGTCAGCTGTGCACAGTTTCTTTAACAACCATTGAAACAAGTGAGGCTATGTCTTCTCTTTGTCATAAATATTTATTTATTTATCAGTGGGCCAAATTAAAAGGAGCTATTACAAAGGCAACAAATCTATATGTTAGAAGAAGTAAACAAAAGTAAGAGGAAAAAGAAACCAATCTGGTCTATAAGGAGGTGACTGACAAAATAAAGGCAAAGGTATAAAGGACAAAAGGTAAGAATATCTGATAAAACTGAGGGAGAGGAAGAAAGAAATCAGGAAAGTGAAAGATCAAGTGGAAGAAAGGACTGCCAAACAGGTAAGGAGAGCTGACAAAACATTTTTCAGATATATCAGAGAAAGAAATAAGGCCTGAAGTAGTATACTGAAACCGAAAGGTGACAAGGAGCAATGTGTGGAGAGAGAGACAAAGAAATGGTGGAAATATTTATATATTTATTTATTTAAGAGTTTTTATATACCGTCATTAAGTTATTTACCATCATAACGGTTTACAATAAGGCACTTATATCAAAGAAAGTGTAGATCCTAATTTACATAGATGGTGCCATTGTGATTCGGTAACAAACAGTAATTAAGAATAATATGGGTTGTGCTCAGGAAATTACCTTTAGAGAAATTCCCTTGGGGGGTTAAGTGTTTTATGGTACTTCATCCTGATGGTTTGACTACAGTTAAAAGTGAGTGAACTAATTTCCAGTAGTATCTGGAAAATATGCTTTGGGTGCTCTGAGTCCGCTTTAGCCTTATTTATTTGCCTGCGTCGTTTTCTTTCTTGAAGGCTTGTTTGAAAAGCCAGGTTTTGAGTTGTGTTTTGAAAAGTTTATGATTACTCTGGAGTCTTAAGTCAAGGGGCATTAAGTTCCATATTGTGGGACCAGCCAGAGACAGTGCACGTTCCCTAACTTGGGTAAGTCTTGCTGCTTTTACAGATGGAATCGTTAAAAGAGCTTTGTTTGCTGATCTTAAATTTCTGTGTGGGATGTGTACTCGAAGTGCTGTGTTCAGCCACTCTACTTTTTCGTCATGGATAAGTTTGTGTATTAAGCAAAGTGCTTTGAACTGAATTCGCTGTTCTATGGGTAGCCAATGTAGTGTGGCAAGTGTATCTGTTATGTGGTCTCTTTTACTTTTTCCAGTGAGAATTCGAGCTGCAGCATTTTGTAAAATTTGTAGCGGTCTTATTGTAGTGTAGGGTAGACCAAGTAGTAAAGCATTGCAATAGTCCGTGCTGGCAAATATCACAGATTGAAGTAGTGTACGGAAGTTTGGCAGGGATAGTAATGGTTTAAGTTTTCTAAGTATCATGAGTTTTGCATATCCTTCCTTTACCTTTAGTGAAATGTGTTGTTTGAGGTTTAGTTCAGTGTCAATTATTACGCCGAGATTGCGAACTTTCTCGGCTAAATCAATTTTTTGGTTGCTATTGAGAATTATTGGAGTTTGTGTAATATTCATGTTTTTCCTTTCTAAGTGTATGAATTCAGTTTTGTCTATGTTAAACAAATACTTCAGTTTGGTGTTCACTAAAGAAGACCCTATAGAAGGACCATTGCTGGTTGACAAGATCATAAATGGGGATGAGGAAGATGAAACTGCATTTACAGAAGAGAAGGTATGGGATGATCTAAGCAAACTGAAAGTGGACAAGGCCATGGGGGTCAGATGAGGTACAAAGAGGATAGTGAGGGAGCTCAGCTAGCGGATCCCCTGAAAGACCTGTTCAATAGAAAATCTGGAAATGGGAGTATTTATTTATTTATTTATTTAACATTTTTCTATACCGGGATTCATGTAAAATGTTACATATCGTCTCGGTTTACATTGTAACTGAAAAACTGGCATGAGAAATGCAATTACAGAGAACAGGGCATAAAACTTGGATCAGGTTACATGGGTAGAAAACTTGGCACATAATTAAAAGTGGGGAGAACAAATGCCTATTAAAATTACAAGGCACTTAATATAATATAAGGAATAAAGCTATGTGTTAGGCTGCGGACGAGTAAGGTTATTAAATTGTAAGGGTGGCATGGATGGATAGTCTTAAATTTATACAGTTGGTGTGATGGTGTTGATGTATGTTGATGTCATAGATGTCGTACTTAGAATGCTTGCTCAAATAGCCAGGTTTTTAGTCTCTTTTTGAAGTTGATAGGGCAAGGTTCTGAGCGGAGTTCTGGCGGTAGAGAGTTCCATTGGGTAGGACCTGCTACTGACATGGCTCGTTTGCTTAGAGAGGTTTTGATGTGTGTGGTTAGTAGAGTGTTTTTGTAGGCTGTTCTCGTCGGTCTGGATGGAAGATGTGGTTGAAGTGGGATGTTGAGTTCCAATGGAATGAGCTTGTGGATGGTTTTGTGAATGATCATCATTGTTTTGTAAAGTACTCTGTATTTGATTGGGAGCCAATGTAGGTTTCTTAAGATGGAGGTAATATGATCTCTCTTGTTGGTCTTAGTCAGTATCCTGGCAGAGGCGTTCTGCAACATTTGAAGGGGTTTAATGGTGTTAGCTGGAAGGCCGAGTAGCAGAGAATTGCAGTAATCGATTTTGGAAAAAATAATTGCTTGGAGTACTGATCGGTAATCTTGGAAGTGTAAGAGTGGTCTGAGACGTTTGAGGACTTGTAATTTATAGAAACCCTCCTTAGCAGTGTTGTTGACGAATCTCTTTAGGTTTAATTGATCATCCATAATGACTCCCAGGTTTCTCACATGGGGGGAGAAGGAGGCCTGATTTATGGGGTTTAAGATTGGCTTAGAGTGGGTACCGTCTGGAGAGATGAGGAGTATTTCCGTTTTATTGGAGTTGAGGATTAGGTTAAGGCTAGAGAGCAGGTTGTTGATAGATATAAGGCAGGTGTTCCAGAATTCTATTGATTTTTGAAGGGAATCTCTAATCGGAATCAGAATCTGTACGTCGTCTGCGTAGATGAAATGCTTTAGTTTTAGTTTGGAGAGGAGCTGGCATAACGGTAAAAGGTATATGTTGAAAAGTGTCGGTGATAATGAAGAGCCCTGAGGGACTCCCATAGATGAGTCGACGGGGAATGATTCGTTGTTGTTGATTCTAACTTTGTAGAATCTGTTTTGTAGAAATGATTTAAACCAATTTAGCGCAGTGTCTTTGATTCCTATGTCGGTTAGTCGTTCCAGAAGTAGTGAGTGTTTTACCGTATCGAATGCGGCTGATAGATTGAGGAGTATGAGTATACAGGATTGTTTTTTGTCAAGATTCAGGAGAATTGTGTCAGTTAAAGAAATAAGTAGAGTTTCAGTGCTCCGTTCTTTGCGAAAGCCGAATTGTGACGGTGCTAGGATTTTGTTTTCTTCTAAGTAGTCTGTAAGTTGATTGTTCACTATTTTTTCTAGTATTTTCGAGATGAAAGGAAGATTTGCGATAGGTCGAAAGTTGGCTGGGTCATCTGGGGATAGGTTAGGTTTTTTCAGGAGGGGTTTGAGGATTGCGAGTTTCAGCGGTTCTGGAACTGAACCTTGCATTAGTGAGCAATTTATGATGTCTGAAATAGGTTTGGCGACAGTGTTTGGGATGGCAATGAGTAAATTGGGGGGAATTGCATCTATGGGATGAGATGCTGGTTTGAGTTTCTTAAGGATTGTCTCGATCTCTAAAGAGGAGGTCAGTTCAAATTTTTCCAGGGTTATGCTCTGCTGGACCAGTGTTGGGTAGAAGGGGGGTATCGGGGGGCCTGTAACTGCTTTTAGAGGTGTGATCAGGTCTGTGATTTTCTTCTTGAAATAAGTTGCTAGCTCAGCGGCTTTTGAGGCGGCTTGATCGTCTGGGATGGATGGGGGGGAGGTTTTGGTGAGAGACGAGACGAGAGAGAATAGGGCTTTAGGATCGAAGATGAAATGGTGAATTTTGTGGGAGTAGAAATCCCTTTTGGTTTGTAAGATGGATATCCGGTAGCGATGCATGAGAGACTTGTATGTCTCACGGTTGGCTTGTGATGGATTTTTTTCTCCAAAAAAGTTCTTTACTTCTGAGCTCTTGTTTCATGGTTTTAAGTTGTGGGGTGTACCAGGATTTCCTGTTGTTCAAGTTGGAATGGATGTTTTTTGTAATTAACGGGCAAGTGATATCTGCAACGTTCTTTGTTATCTTGATCCAGGATGATGTGGCTGAATCTGCGTTTGAGAGGTCAAGGTTGTTTAATGCTGTTGTGAGGTGAGTGTTCATGGTGTCGGAGTTGCACAGTTTCCTGTATTGGAATGTGGATTTGTGAGTAGGCTTAGGGGTGGGTTGGATGTTTTTCAGAGTGATAGATATCATCTTGTGGTCTGACCATGGGACTGGAGAGCAGATCAAGGAAGAAATGGGGGAAAGGTTTTTGTTAATGAAGATTAAATCCAGGGTGTGACCCACTTTGTGAGTAGGTTCCTTGATGATTTGGTTGAAGCCCATAAACTTGAGTGTAGTGAGAAATGTTTCACAATTGGAAGATTGTGTAGATTTGTCCACATGGAGGTTGAAATCTCCCATTATTATAGCGGGGGAGTCTGTGTTAAAGTGTTTGGCTATGAGTTCGATTAATGAGGATGGGTCTGAATCTAGGCTTCCTGGAGGGGCATAAGTTAGGCATATTTGAAGGTGTTTGGACTTGAAGAATGCAACTTCGAGTGAGTTTGATGAGTTAGTGGTCTGGAGGGATAGACCTAATTCTTTTTTGGCGGCTAATAGCAATCCCCCACCTCTTTGGTCCTTCTTCACAAAAGTGGTAGCAGAGAGGAGTCTGGAAATTACAGGCCAGTTAGCCTCATGTTAATTGTGGGAAAATTGATGGAGACTGCTGCAGGAAAGGATAGTGAACTATCTACAATCAGGTGACTTGCTGGATCCAAGACAGCATGGATTCACCAGGGGAAGGTCCTGTCAGACCAATCTTATTATTTTTTTGATTGGGTGACTAGAGAATTGGATCGAGGAAGAGTATTCTAGGAAGTCTACTTGGATTTCAGCAAAGCTTATGATACGGTCCCACATAGGAGGTTTGTGAATAAAATGAGAAGCTTGGAAGTGAGCACCAAGATGCTAGCATGTATTACAAACTGGTTGACTAATAAGAGACAGCATGTAGTGGTAAATGGAACCTACTCTGAAGAGAGAACTATGTTAAGTGGAGTGCCACAGGGATCAGTTTTGGGACCGGCTCAGTTCAATATCTTTGTGATTGACATTGTGGAAGAGATAGAAGGTAAAGTTTGTCTACTTGCAGATGATACTAAGATCTGTAACAGAGTAGAGAGTGAAAAGTAATTTAAGAAAGTTTACCAAGTGGTTGAAGATTTAGCAGCTGGGATTCAATTCTAAGAAGTGCAGAGTCATGCATCTGGGGTGTGGTAATCCGAAAGAGTTATATATGATGGGGAGTGATACACTGATGTGCACAGACAAGAGAGAGACCTTGGCGTAATAGTATCTGGTGATCTGAAAATGGCAAAGCAATGTGACAAGGTGATAGCTAAAGCCAGAAGAATGCTGGGCTGCATAGAGAGAGGAATGATCAGCAGGATAAAGGAGGTGATAATGCCCTTGTACAGATCCTTGGTGAGGCCTCACCTGGAGTGCCATGTTCAGTTCTGGAAACAGTATCTCAAAAAGGATAGAGAAAGGATAGAAGTAGTCCAGAGAAGGGTGACCAAAATGGTATGGGGTCTGTATTAGAAGACCTATGAGTAGAAGCTGAAAGATCTAAATATGTAAATCCTGCAAGAGACGAGGTGCAGGGGAGATATGATACAGACCTTCAGATATCTGAAAGGTTTTAATGATGTATAAATTTTGAACCTTTTCTGTTGGAAAGGAAACAGTAGAACTAGGAGTCATGAAATGAAACTCCAGAAAGGATGATTCAGGACCAATATCAGGAAATATTTCTTCACAGAAAGGGTTGAATGCTTTCTGGAGGAAGTAGTGAAGAATAAAACAGTCAACGAATTCAAAGGGGCATGGGATAAACACTGTGGATCCCAAAATACTAGAGGATGGAAATGAAGAAAAGGATGCATGGGTGTAGCCTGCATGGAGTGGCAGTTACTACCCTTAACAGAAGGTTTGGGGATTACTTGATGCTTTTGACACAACTGCAACATTGCTCCCCATTTTTAATGATAAGAGAGTGGTGGGGGAAAGGGGAACTGGATACAGACAACAACCGATATGGGCCCTGACTTTTATGGTCTGGGGTTCTGACATGCAGACATAACTCTTGATGAACCCAATCATCAAGAGTTCAAAAAAAGACTAAAGACTCTTCTTTTCCAACAAGCCTTCCCAGACTCACAATCCTACCAAGACGGAAAGTCTTCCCAAATAAGAAGTATCCCCTAATTATGGTCACCATACCAAGTCCTACCTTCAGGTCTCTGCAACTGGACAACAATCTTTGAGTTCTAAAAATTAATCTTATTATTTATATTTTCCTCTGCAACTGGACTACAATTTCTAAGTTCAAAAATTCATTTTATCTTATTATTTATATCTGGCATGGTTAATATGTCACTATATCCAAGTTAAATAGTTAAATTATACAGATTATATTACATAATTTTATTAATTACAATGTTAAACTATACTATATTATTTATTATCATTATGTTAAATTGTCATCCAGTTATATTGTTCCATATGTGCCACTGTTCTATGTAAAGCCCCTTATCTCTGTTGGGCAGTTTATCGTTATATGTAAACCGGAGTGATTTGTAGTCTCTATAAGAACCTCGGTATATAAAAATTAAAAATAAATAAATAAATAAATAAGGGAAAAAGCATAGGATGGCTTCTACGACCACGTCCCAAAGTAAAGGACATCAAACAGCATTGCCTGAATTATTAAGAAGGCTCCTTACCCAGTAAAAATGTTGCTAGCAGTAATTTGTTATGGGTTTGACAGTTGCTTGGTTTTGATTGTAAATATTACTGCCCTTATCATAAGGCTTAGGGGTAACTGCACATAGCAGCAGTTACTAACCTTGAGAGCAACATGGGGGTATCCTACACAGAGTGGCAGATATTAGCATAAGAAACTTGCTGGGCAGATTGGATGGGCCATCTGGCCCTTTTCTGCTCTCATTACTATGTTACTATTTTACTATGTATTTGGATTTATTACCCTCCTTTTTGAATAAAAAATTCATCCAAGGTGGGGTACAACATAATAGAGCTGTGATTCGGCCGAACCTTTTGGTTCGGCCTTCGTTATCGGCCCGCCACAGGAAATTTCGTTTTCTCATGGTTCGGGCCAATTTTAATTCAGCTGCCCCTGAAACAAACTGAAACCCGTGCCAACCCTTCCAATTTAATTAATTAGAATGGGGTTGTAAAAACCCCCTCCCCAAAAAAACCCCCAAACCCACCCCAACCCTTCAAATTTAATTAATTGCAACCCCCCACCCTCCCAACCCCCCCCCAAAACTTGCCGAAATTCCCTAGTGGTCCAGCAGGGGTCCCGGGAGCGATCTCCCACTCTTGGGCCATTGGCTGCCAGTAATCAAAATGGTGCCGATGCCCTTTGCCCTTACCATGTGACAGGCTATCGGTGCCATTGGCTGGCCTCTGTCACATGTTAGGAGCAATGGATGGCTGGCGCCATCTTAAAAAATGGCATAGGCCATCCATTGCTCCTACCATGTGACAGGCCAACCAATGGCACCTTTAGCCCTTGTCACATGGTAAGGGCAAAGAGCCATCGGCGCCATTTTGATTAGTGGCAGCCGATGGCCCGAGAGGGGGAGATCACTCTCGGGACCCCGCTGGACTACCAGGGACTTTCGGTAAGTCTTGGGGAGGGTTTGGGCAAGTCTAGGGGGGTCAGGAGGGTGGGGGTTTGCAATTAATTAAATTTGAAGGGTTGAGGTGGGTTTGGGGGTTTTTGTAATGTGCCCTTTCTCCCTCCCCCCAAAACGATAAGAAAACCACACAAAATTTTGTGGGTTTTCTTATCGTTTCGTCGCCCCACCGAAACGTTACAAAAGTAGGATAAATCGTCTCTATTTCCTATTTCATCAGAAACGAATGCACATCCCTACAACATAATAGAATGGCAGCATACAATCAGAGAATAGGAACCACTTAACAACGCTAAGGACTAAACTTAAAATAAATCAACAATAATGACTAAATTTTAAATATATAAATATCATCTCAGCAAAACAATAGGTTATAGCTGCACACTCAGCACTCAAAATGGTATCAGGCAGTTTACTGCAGTTAAGTTAGCTCCACTCGTAGAGGTTCATTGTACTGTGAAACTTTTATTCCCTTTATGGCATTTGCTTTTACTACAAAATATCAGGATAAAATTAATTTTAATTTTTAGCTTAATATGTTTTGTTTGATAATGGGCAATCACAGATTTCTGAATTGTGTACATTGATTACTGCAGCATTCATTCAGTGATCTTATTTTGTAAGTGCTGCAAAAGCTAGGTTGGACGGTTCTGAGAAAATACCTTTTGCAAAATGCTTACAGATCTTACATCTCTCTTTAACTTTCTAATCACTTCAAACAACTGATGAAAAGCACCAGAAAATGTTCAGTGTCCCCTCTTTTGGCAAGCTGGTTATACTCAAATATACAGTACATGAACTTATTACTCTATAGCATTGGAATTATTTGGTAATGCACTGTGCCATTATGCAATAAATATTGAAAATTTCAATTTTATTACTAAATGAAATCAGAAAAGTCTGGAATTTTGACGTGCACTCTACCAATGAAATGTATCAGATTTAATTGTCCTGAGAACCAATTAGGCACCATTAAAGCTGACATGTCAGTGTGATTGCCCAATTCATGTCACAGCTCTCTTGAAACTTGCAGAAAATATTTTCCTACATCTAAATCAGAACTGAAAAGTTACTCAGTTTCTGGCGAAACTCTTTAGACTTTCTGGCACCTCTTATAATTAATTTTGCATCTGTAGTGCTGCAAGAAGCAGGATTACAAATATCATGGTGCACTGAGATGTAAATTCAACAATCAAGTATGCCTGAAGTTCTTTCTCCTGACAGTTGGCAGGTATTATACGTTAGTAGACCATACCTGCTATTCTCTATTTCTGCTGCCTGATTTATGCTGTAGCATCATCTTTGTCTTTGCCTGGGCTAAGGAATTTTATGTTTTTCGTTACTTCCAAGGGAAGGAAAGAAACTGACCTCTTTCACGAACCACTGGCAATAAGCTGGTGCAATCCATTCTCTGGCATGAATACCACAGTCCATCCAAATGATCTTCTTTGGTTTATCTGATGGTTGACCTAACTGGGAAGCATATACAGAGCAGGTATTGTATGAATTATTTACCATTACATAAGAAAGCCTGTGGTCAACATCTGTTTCATACATGCAAATATGTACTTGTTATAGTGTTTCCAGAATTTGGCTTCAAAACAAGAATAATACAAAAGCGAGAAAGTAAAAGCAATCTCAGTGTTTTTTTTCAGAATATATCTGTAAACCCCTTTCTTCAGGGTCTGCCCTAAAAAAGGAACGTGGCCACCTTTGAATAGTGCAGAGCACGAGTCAACGCTTCCAGTGGGAGGGGCAGCAAAAAGGTATAAGCCCCAAGGGGATCGATTTCATAGTCTCTCAAAATAAACTCTACAAATGGGTAGTATTTCATAACTATGAAGACAAAAAAGTAAAAGATTTTTCAGTATAAAAACAGAAAAAGAGAGGTTTCACAGTTTCAACTGTTCATAAGCACCTTATGCCTTATGAATCAAATAGTAGGAAAACTGGGAGAGCTTGTTCCCTTTAGGATTCTTTCTCCTTTCAACACTCTTTTGGAATGTGAGAATCCTTCTCTTTCACTTCGAAAGTATAGCTAAATACCTGCTTGGTGTCTTCAGCCCTCCAGGCAAACTGTCCTGCTCGTGAGACACATGGACAATTGCTTCCCAGAACACTGCAGACAAAAGGACTCCTCCTGGAGTCCTAAAATATTTTGTTTAAACTCAAACCTAGAGCATTCTAAGTTTATAAAAATACATATTCTCATGCTTAGAAAATGTTTAATCTTTTGACTATAGAAGATAGAGCCCTTCTTCTAAAGCGGGAGAGCCATTCACTTGACTTTAACATTAATTTGTGTCACTTACCTTCAGGTAGTATATTGGCTGTAATTCATAGGTTTCTCCTAACTGATGTCGAGTCACCAGATGGTTGTATTCTTGCTCTATCTGCATCATCCACTGCTTAATCTAGTAGATATATGATGAATATTCATTATCAGTAAAGAGCTTCCTACACTTTTATCTCCTAACAAATGCAGAATGGACTTCAATTAGAAATGACTTAACTTAGTGATAGTTGCATTTTTATAGCCCACCTTCATTTCTGGCATCAACATATATATTAATCTGAACATGGTGATAGAAATAGTTGTCATAGACCATATGAAGTGATTACAATTCAGTATTGGCCTCATTCAGTTTTCCTTCTAAACAGTTTTTACTTTATTTTGATTTATTACCCACCTTTTTGAATAAGGAATTCACCCAAGGCAGGGTACAACAAATTAGAAAACATCATAGAAGTTGGATGGTATTGCAATGCTTCAAATATATTTTTTAAAGTTTTTATTATGAGTTTTTGTCTCTATGGTGAGCTTCTTTTCAAACGCTCTTTTAGCCCGCTTTCTCAGTGATTTACATCTAACCTGCCAATGCTTATGCTTTTCCTTATTTTCTTCAGATGGATCCTTTTCCAATGTTTGAAAGAAATTCTTTGGGCTAAAATAATCTCTTTCGCTGCACCTTTTAACCATGTCAGCAATCTTTTGGCCTTCCTCCCACTTTTTTTAAAGTATGGAATATATCTGGACTGGGCTTATTTATTTATTTATTTATTTGTTATTTTTATTATACCGAGTTTCATGATAGGAATCACATCAACCCGGTTTACAATTAACAATGTGAGTAAAGGCAGAGAGTAACAAAGTAAAGAACATTTCCCAATACAAGAACAAATATAGTATGAAACTTAACAAATATTATAACAATATTTTGGATGTGAGAAAGTTACAAAAAAACATGGAAAAATAACTTGGATATGAAAGGGGAAGAATTGTAGAACGACTAAACATGGTATTTTCAACATGGTACTTCCAACATGGTATTTTTAAACAATGTCCACACCTGTTGTACACTCTTAACCTTTGTAGCCGTACCTTTCAGTTTTTTTCTAACTATGTTCCTCATTTTATCAAAGTCTCCCTTTTGAAAGTTTAATGCTAGAGCTGGAGATTTACTTAATGTCCTCCATAAAGTCACATTTGATCACACTATGATCCCTGTTGCAGAGCAGCCCCACCACTGCTACCTCTTGCAGCAAATTCTGCGTTCCAGTAAGTATTAGGTCTAATATGGCTCCCAAGTCTCATTGGTCCCCAGAACAACTGCTCACTGAAGCAGTCACTTTTCATCTATTAATTAATTTATTTATTTAAAAAGCACTTATTACCCCCCTCTTCCTATGTTCAGAGCGGTGAAACAAAGACAGACGACAAAGAGGAAGGAAAGGCAATGCAAAGGTTCGGGGTGGGATCCGGTGTGCCAAGGGGTCATAGGAGAGGGGAGTAGAGGACTAGATAGTATTGCTTGCAGGGGGACAAGTTGCGGGTAGTCCATTGTCATCCTGGTTCGGGAAAGCTCTCTTGAAGAGAAACTTTATCTCGCGAATATGTACTGATGTTACAATTACCCGGTCAATATTAGGATAAATGAAATCTCCTATTATTGTTGTGCTGCAAAATTTGCTAGCTTCCATAATCTGTTAGCATTTCATTGTCCATCTGTTCATTTAGGCCAGGTAGACAATAGTATACTCCCATCACTATAGTCTTTTCCATCACACATGACATTTCCACCCATAAAGATTCTGCTGTGCATTTAGTCTCCTGCAAGATCTTTATTCTGTTGAATTATATGTGATCCCTAACATAAAATGCCACCCCACTACCAAACGTATCCACCATATCATTGCAATATAATTTGTACCCTGATATAGCACTGTCCCATTGGTTATCCTCCTTTTACCAGGTCTCTGAGATGCCAGTTATGTCTACCTCTTCCTTCAGTGCTATACATTCTTACTCTCACATCTTACTTTTTAAACTTCTGGCATTAGAGCGTTTTGAAGAACGTTTTTGTTTGTATTAATAATCTTCTTATCAGTTGACAGGAATCTTTAAATCTGGTGGCTCTTTATTTATAGGCATATGTGCTACTTTTGCTTTTATTGGATCCTCTCTAGCAGGATGCCCTAAGTCCTCTGTTATTTTAGCATCCTTCGAAGATAACTCCCTCTGAATCATGCACTGTTGAGCAACTGTCGGCTTTCCCCTATGTTCTAATTTAAAAGCTGCACTATCTTTTTTTTGAAGGTTAACATCTGCAAACTAGTTCCACTGTAATTAAGAAGGAGCTCATCCTTCTGAGGCGAGGGATGAGAGAGCGCCCCCTCTCACCCCGCCCCTACCCCCCTCTTCAGCTGCCACCGGCCTAGCCAGCCCAATGTCCCTCCTGTTTTCAGCCGCCGCCAACCTGGTCTCTGGCGGTGGTGGTGGCCCGCTGCAACCCGCAGTGTCTCTCAGCCTCGGTAGGGGCAGGCAGTGTGAGGCGGACATCACAGCGGTGTTCTGAAATATGCATTTTTTTTCCGTTTCAAATTTCTGACACCTGAAGCCTCACCCTGCCTCATTATAAAACCGCCCCTGAGCCCATCCTTTCAGAATAGGTTCCTACTGGTGCCCTTCATCCTCTCTTGATGCTTTGGGGTGTTCATGTACTGTTTTTTTACCTTCAAACAACTGCTGTTGGTGCCCTTTGCCCCTCTCTTGCCTTATGGTGTTCATGTGCTGTTTTCAACCCTTTTTCAGTGCTTTGGGGTGTTCATGTCACTATTGTTGGTGCCCTGTGTCGCTCTTTTGGTGCCTTATTGTGTTCATGTGCTACTTTTTCCCCTTTTTCTAATGCTTTGGAGTCTTGATACCACTATTGTTCCTGCCCTTTCGGTGCCATTGCATGTTAATGCTACTGTTTTGGTGCCTTGGGCTGTTCATGCCACTGTTGTACTGTTTTGTCCCTCTCATGCCTCCTGTTCATGTCACTGCTTCCCTTTGTCCTTCTTATGATGCATTGGGGACTTAATGCCAGTGTTGTTGATGCTATCTGCCTCCTCTTGTTGTCTTGGGGTGTTCTTGCCACTGTTGGTGTCACTTTTCCCCTACTCTTGATATTTTGGAGTGCTATTTCCTTTGCTGCTGATGCCTGCTTGCAAAATTTCATTAACTTTGGCTAGAAAACCCCAGTATTAGAGTTCTAAATAGGATGCATTGCTTTCCTTATTGGCTTTAGTGGAAACAAATGAAATGAATGAACTTGGGAACTACAAACAAACAAAAGGAATGAAAAATGGCACCCAAATGAAAATAACAAAACGAAGTGAAAACTTTTTCAGTGCATATCCCTAATGTTTCGTGTGAATTTCAAACACCTAATCTGTATACATTGCAGATTCATTTGAAGGAAAGTTGAATGAAAAATCTGCTGTAGTCGGAATGTGCAAATCATTTGTCCTGACTAATGCGCCTACTTTGCTATGAGCTGGAAGTCAGATACACACTGTGTCTTGCTTTTTAATATACAGAGAGGCTGATATTCAGTGTCATTTGTCCAACTAAGTTGAGACTTAGCTGGACAAACAGTGGGATTTGAAAATCCTGCCATGCTGCACAGCCCCGAGATAGCGATAATGTGTTATCCGGCTACCTTGGGGGTGGGGCGGGATGTTCTAAGGCAGAGCCTGATATCCAGCATTCAGGGAAAGTTGATTCGCAAGTTACAACTGGTTGAAAATACAGCTACTTGCATGTTTTTGGGGAAATCTAGGAGAATATCTGCTAAACCTCCATGTTATAACTCCATTGGTTACCTACAGTGGATCAATGTAAACTTAAGAATTTGGCTCTGGCTTTCAAGATTCTGAATGGCTTTGGCTCCCCTTCATTAAAGGGTTTTCTGGAATGGCATGAAGCTAAAAGAAACTTACGATCTTTCGGGAAGTGGTATCTCTAGCTTCTGCCAGTAAAAATATCTGGTCATTCTCGTTTGTGTAATAGATCTTTTTCAGCTATAATTCAAGGTTTATGGAATAGCCTTCCATTGGAATTGAGAGAAAACGTAAATTTAGTAAAATTCCACAAAAAGTTAAAGATGTGGTTTATGTCTGTTGACAATTAGATCTTTTTGTTATACAGATCTTGGGTCTGAAATTCATGCCAATTGCAGAATACCCTATCAATGACTGATAATTAGTCTTTGTTTGCTGTGTGTGTGTGTGGGGGGGGGGGGGGGGGGGGGGAGGATGAATTAGTTATGCTTTGGGATCAAATATGTACTGCTATAGTTTTTTAATTATGTCATTTAAATATGTGAATCTTGCATTTTGTTTTTGTTTGCTGATTTTGTTCATTGCTTTGAGTGATTGCTTCAGTCTGTAAAGTGATTCCCAAATGCAGTCAAATAAATAAGTAAACAAATAAATAAATAACTTTTGTACTGCTGAATAGCAATCTTAAAGTTAGCCGGGTAAAGTTACCTGGCTTACTTTAAGATAGCTGGGTATATTCAGGAGTGTGGGTGGCCGCTTAATAGCCTGACTTTAGGAGTCATTCATTAAATCATGTTAGGGCCTTATCACGTGTGTTAGGGCCCTAATGCCTGCGATAACACCATAACCCCCACAATAAATAATGCATCGCAAGATGCATATGCACATTTTAAAATGTTTCCCAAATAGGAGGCATTTGGGTGGAGTTAGGGCAGAGTAAATTGAAATGAGGAGTGCTTAGCGTTGCATGCGATAGCGTAATGCACGTTATCGTGGGTTTTAATGCCAGAAATAAGTACACCTTTTTTCCTGGCATTATACTGTGCGATATTCCTAAAATGGGGTTTGCGCTAAAAATTGCAAATACTGTTTCGGGCAGGAGAGGAAGAAGGGAGAGGGGAGAGGGAGAGAGAGAGAGAGCCTCTGAGAGGGCACACATGTTAGTCAACATTTTATACCACTGTAGAAGGGGCAACTAGTAACTCAAGGTGAGGTTTCGGTACAGGAACATCGGTATATAAAAATTAAAAAATAAATAAATAAATAAAATAATAGTCTAGGTTTTGGGGGCAGTTTTACATGCACAATCAGAGGTACGACCAGCTCAGTACACATCAGTGAAGATTTGATGTGATTTAGAGTGAGGAAAGGTACACAAAGATGAGATTTGTACATTATACTCTTGACCTAGCTTGATAACAGCTAGGTAGAGAGAGTGCTTCACCTCTTGGAACATCTCCACTCATCTGGGTAAACTTACATGCAAAACCAAAAAGACTATAAAGTCTGCTATCAAACTGTGTGCACCCAGTGTAATATAAAGTGCTGCAAAAATCTTGTTGAAATTATTGTGAAACCGCATCAGCAAGCCTGACAACGGCCGTGGAAACACTTGCCGTTCGGACCACTCGTCATTTGCGGTATTGGTGTGTCCATGCAAATCACTTGTTTTCAAAGAATTATGAACATTATAAGCTTTATCTGTTCCTCCATAGAGAGTTCATAAGCCCGACAGCGGCCGGTGTTTCGCGATCGGTATCGCTTCTTCAGGAGTCAATTGCAACAGATCATGGAACAGATGCTATGTAAGAACAGAAACATTGCATGAAACAAAAGTGATATAAAAAAAGTACTTAACTGAAGGTGTCACAGCACGCCAACCTTTGTCCCGGACAATTCCGTCTCCCAAAATCAATAAACTTCAGCGGGACAGAGTAACGCTAAAAACCTACCCTTTAAAAAGCCCGCGTTTTTGAGCACGTTGTGACGTCAAAACGTCATCCAAGAACCATTGCTATAGCAACAGAACAGCTGTGAGATAGATCTGAAGCCGAGAAATCAGACGTGATGACGTTACTTTGAAGTGACGCAACAAATTCAAGGATATCTTATGCTGAACAGGTAATGTACTATTTGACCCAAAAACGGTTCAATATTGCTTATTTATAAGAAAACTTGATATTCTACTGCTGAATTCAATCCATCGGGCTCAGCTGTAACTAAACGATGTATCCAGCGTTGTTCAGCGCGCAATAGCTGTGTATTGAAATCTCCACCACGCCAACTAGGGGTCAACTGCTCCAGTACAACAGATTTTAAATCATCAAATTTGTGATGGTGTTGAAGACAGTGAGATGTTAACGGGGCAGTCAATTTACCAGTGGTGATGCACAACCGATGTTCTATGAGCCGAGTTTTCAGGGCTCGCTGAGTCTTTCCCACGTACCATAGATTACATGGGCATTGTATTAGATATATCAATCCTGTAGAACGGCAATTTGTGAACTGTCTTAAAACCCAAGTAAAGTCTATTTTTGAAAAATACAGGGAAGATGTATCTATCATCACATGACATACTGTGCAAGATCCACATGAAGTGTGTGCCCCTATCTAAGCCATGGGTGGTGGGACCATTGTATCAGAGTGAACCAATAAATCTTTGAAACTAGAGTTTCTAGTGAAAGCGAAACGTGGAATACCTTGAAATTCATTATAAATCTGAAGTAAATGCCAATTTTGAGAGATGATGCGTTTCATGGTTGAAGTCATTGATGAAAATGGTAAGACGCAAGTGAGCACATCTGTCAACTCTGTCTGTTTTGGTAAGAATAACCAATCCCTGTGGGTATATTTCGCACGTGTGTATGCGCGTTTAATACAACGTGGAGGATATCCTCTTTTCAAAAAACGATCTGTCAAAACCGCAGCCTGGCAGCGGAATTCATCTGAGGTGGTACACAATCTCCTGAGCCTAAAAAATTGGCTCACTGGTAAATTTTCTTTTAGAAATCGCGGATGAGCGCTGGTAAAATGCAGGAAAGTGTTGGAAGCTTCCAACACTTTCCTGCATTTTACCAACACTTTCCTGCATTTTACCAGCGCTCATCCGCGATTTCTAAAAGAAAATTTACCAGTGAGCCAATTTTTTAGGCTCAGGAGATTGTGTACCACCTCAGATGAATTCCGCTGCCAGGCTGCGGTTTTGACAGATCGTTTTTTGAAAAGAGGATATCCTCCACGTTGTACATTACCTGTTCAGCATAAGATATCCTTGAATTTGTTGCGTCACTTCAAAGTAACGTCATCACGTCTGATTTCTCGGCTTCAGATCTATCTCACAGCTGTTCTGTTGCTATAGCAATGGTTCTTGGATGACGTTTTGACGTCACAACGTGCTCAAAAACGCGGGCTTTTTAAAGGGTAGGTTTTTAGCGTTACTCTGTCCCGCTGAAGTTTATTGATTTTGGGAGACGGAATTGTCCGGGACAAAGGTTGGCGTGCTGTGACACCTTCAGTTAAGTACTTTTTTGATATCACTTTTGTTTCATGCAATGTTTCTGTTCTTACATAGCATCTGTTCCATGATCTGTTGCAATTGACTCCTGAAGAAGCGATACCGATCGCGAAACACCGGCCGCTGTCGGGCTTATGAACTCTCTATGGAGGAACAGATAAAGCTTATAATGTTCATAATTCTTTGAAAACAAGTGATTTGCATGGACACACCAATACCGCAAATGACGAGTGGTCCGAACGGCAAGTGTTTCCACGGCCGTTGTCAGACTTGCTGATGCGGTTTCACAATAATTTCAACAAGATTTTTGCAGCACTTTATATTACACTGGGTTCACACAGTTTGATAGCAGACTTTATAGTCTTTTTGGTTTTGCTTGGTTTACGGTGACAAGACTATTTTTTGGTTCTTTGTTTTTTGTAAACTTACATGCAGACAGGCAGTAGGGACACAAGTTTACCTGTGTATCTAGTGGGAAATTTTGTAAAAGGCTGTTTCTGTGGGTAAAACTCTGTTTTACCTATGGAAAAGCATTTGAAAAATGCCCTCTAAAGGCTTGAAATTTAGCTCCTGTCCAGGGCTGTAGAAAATAGCTAGGGTACCAATTCAGCATGCTATCGGCTTTTATATGTGAGATTGTGTTCTGGGCCCTCTTCCTAAAAACTATGGAACCTCCCAAATAAGCAATTCCCCCGCCCCATGTAGGACACCCTCTCCCTAGAAACCCCAACAGTAATCTGCTCCCCAGATACAGTGGCGCAGTAATAGTTTATTTTATGTGATTAAACCGTTTTTCTTCCATTTAAGATTCATAGCGATGAGTCAGTAGTACCTAACTACTGGCTCAGCTTTCGGTAACAATCTAGTGTAGCAAACTCTGAACCATGCAGTTCAAAATTTGTGGTGCCATTAGGCAGGACCAGGCTGTGACTGGAAGCTGAGATGATAAAAGATGTAGTTTAATTTAGTTTAGTTTATTAATTCCTTAAACTGCCTTTCAGAAATAATAAAAGCAGTTAGATTGGACTCTCCTCTTGCTGAATCAACATGGGATTGTAGACAGACCCCCTCCCCAATTATTTCTGCCCTTTTGTGAGCTGGGGACGTACTCTGGGTGGGGGAGACCATTTAGGACAAAATGTTAAAAGTTTAATTGGCTACAATACTACCAAAAGACCACATGATGGCATGTGCGATGTGTGAGCACTGTAAGGCAGCTGATACTGTGATTTGGGAAAATGCATGCATGTTTCTTTAAAGGTTTGGGTTTTTCCGAATGGTTGCTGAAAGAGCAGTGGGCAGTATAAAAGGGGAAAGTTTGGGGGTTTTGTCCTTTCCTCCCCTGCCTTTGCTCAAATAGGGTGAACATCAGGGACTTCTAGCTATATGATTGCCTGGATTAGAAGCCCAGGGAGCCTCCAAGGGGAATGGGACCTCGCAGGTGCCCATTGGATGAGAGCTCTGATATAGGTAGGTTTTGAACAGCCCAGCATTCCCTTAGGGCTGAGCGAGAAAAAAGGACAGTGGAGAGGTTAACAGGTTGACCTATTTGGTCAGCAGTAGTGGCAATATTATAGAAACCCATGATTTTCTGACTTGTTCAGTAACAACATTGTAACACTTTTTCATTCATGTACATAGTGTTGGTAGGGTGAATATTCCCGAAAATAAAGTTGGAGGGCACTGTTAACCTGTCATTGGACGCGCGTTTTCCCTTACCCCTTATTCAGTAAGGGGCGGAAAACGCGCGTCCAACCCGCCTAAATGTGCAGCCAAGCCGCACATTTTACTTTCAGAAATTGGCGCCTACCCAAAGGTAGGCGCTAATTTCTTCGGGCACCGGGAAAGTGCACAGAAAAGCAGTAAAAACTGCTTTTCTGTGCACCCTCCGACTTAATATCATGGGGATATTGAGTTGGAGGTCCCAAAGGGTAAATAAAGTAAAAAAAAAAAAAGAAAAAAAAATTTGAAGTGGGCCGGCGGATGTCGGGTCGAAAACCGGACGCTCAATTTTGCTGGCGTCCGGTTTCCGAGCCCGTAGCTGTCAGCGGGCTCGAGAACCGACGCCGGCAAAATTGAGCATCAGCTGTCAAACCCGCTGGCAGCCGCCGCTCCTGTCAAAAAGGAGGCGCTAGGGACGTGCTAGTGTCCCTAGTGCCTCCTTTTGCCCGTTTTTACCGCCGGGCCTAATTTAAATACTGTATCGCGCGCACAGGCAAGTGGCCTGTGCGCACATCAGGAGAGCACTCTCCCACTGACTTTACTGAATCGGCCCGTATGTAACTTAGCCAGATAAGTAGCATTTTAAGACTTATCCATCTAAGTAGTGCTTTTTTCAGACTTATTCAGCAATCTTTCTTGACTGAATAAGCCTGAAAAGAGCTATTCAGATGGACAAATAGTGCTATTCAGACTTGTCTGGTTAAGCCACTTCTTAGCCAAATACATCTGAACATATCCAGATAAGTGCTGTTATTATTCATATAAATTTGAACTTGTCTATCTAAGTTGTGGCAAGGCGCGAATAAGTCAGAATGTAGCCAGATAAGTGTATGCAAATGATATACCTGCATATTTGTAGTTCAAATTTTAAAGTGATATGAAAATAGTTTTTAGACACATTTACCCCCATATAAGTCAGCTTTTATGCGTGTAAGTGAGGGGATTTTCTTACATGTGCATGGCAATCAAATTACCAGTTTTACCAATTAGTTTACCAGTTCGCCCAGTCCATCTGCAGGTCATCAAGACCCTCCTAGCTCCTCAGCCTGAAGTCCACCTATTTCACCCAGACCCTCCATCCAGTCATTTTTTCACTTTTAAGATGTTTACGATCACTTATTCCAGTTATAATGCAGGAGTAAATATATACAAGTAAGCTGTCACATTTTCATGTATTAATTGCTTATAAAATAGCAACTTACATAAATGTTGATCCCTTCCTAGAATGCTCCTGGCCTGCCCCTTTTTAACACGTGCAAATTTATTCTTGGATTCTGATTTACATGTGTATGTTGAGGTTCCTAAAATATCATATACTCATGTATATGCTATTTTACATGCATAACTGCTATTTTTTATGAGCACAACTTTTAAAATTTCACCTTAACATTTTTAATATATTCTTAGTACATTGAACAAATTGTTCTTTAATAGGCAAGTTTCAATCTGTTGACTTATTAAGACACAATAGGTTCTTTTCTTGTTAGAATTAGGTTGAGAAAAGACTTGGATACCCTTGTCCCCAGAAATAAAAATTGATAACTCTGATGATTTGATCCTGAGGAGGTGTTGGAGCAACTTTGGTAAGGCAAGCTTCTTATTACTCTTGTGTCCGTCGGTCTTCGACAGCTTCGCCCCACCTACCTCTCTCTACTTTCGGCTCCTCCTGCTCACCTTGGATTGATGGCCGCCGCGGTGTCTGCTTGCCGTTCTCTCTGGCATCCCCAGAGTGTCTTTGGTGCTGCCTCCCGCCATTCTCCTTCAAGGTACCTCTAGGGCGCACGCGCACACCGCCCTTATCTTTAACTCTATGTTGGCGTGAACCTCAAGGACGTCCCCCTGTTCTGACGTCACGATTTCTGGGTATATCTGCCTACAGTATTTGCTAGCTCGTCGAGTTAGCAACAGGATTCTTACGGATGGGATTCGCTCTCCATTCCTAAGCTAATCTGCCACTCCAGTGCTATCTGGAACTCTTACTACCCTTCGGGGTCTCTAACGGGGTATCTGCTCCTCGAGGGCCTCTTTGCTTCTTTCAGGTGCTATCAGGAAACTGGTACTCGCTCCTCGAGGGCCCATGTTCCCTGTGTCACTGCCTGCACCCTCTACCTGTCTACTTGGAAGAACTAACTTACAGTCACCATCAGTGAGTACAGAAACTATCTCTCTCCACAGTACTGCTTCACTGGAATCAGGTACTCGCTCCTCGAGGGCCTGCTCTCTGCTCCGGTGCCAGACCTCTCTGCTAGTGGAATCTCTGTTACTGCTAAGTGAGTACAACGTTACCGATTCTCTCTGCTCTAAGGGTTCAGTTACTCACTCCTCGAGGGCCTGCTCACCCTGTCTTGGAGCTTCTCCTATTTCTACATTGGGACTCTGAATGCTGTTCTTATTGTGTGCTCATAACTCTCTGTCTCTTTCCACTACAGCACTGCCCTGCAGAGGAACCGCTGTTCCAGCGTTCTGTGTGAGACGCGCCCAGCCAGGCTCTACAACCACTACTCGCTTCTGCCACCTCTGGTGGTCATTCAAACTGTTTAATAAAAGATTCAAATCTGTGTTTGTGTGTCCAGAGTCTAGCCTGACACCGTGGTCCCTCACGGGACTGCCCCCCGTGGGCATGGTCAGCTGCCACAGTGTCCAAGGATCCACCCAAACACCATTAACCATAACAATTCCACATTGTAGGAGGAACTTGATCTTGCTAACTTCCAATCAGTTTAATCCCTGCTTACCTCTTCCATTGGATGATATTTAGTATAGTTATAGCTGGCCAATGATCTGCTGTGTCTGCTGTGGCTCTTCATAGCTGGTTTGACCAACAGCTCTTGCACATCTTTTATCAGTACTCTATGAAGAGGGGTGGAGAGAGACAAAGATAAAAGAGAATATCTAAAAAGGATAATCATTCATTTTAAAACTGTCTAAATGATCTGACATTTTCTTTATATTTCTCAAAATGGAATCATACATCTGTTTTACTCTTTCAATGCCCTGTCCCTTCTTTTTAAATCCACAACTTTAATATGTACCATGCTGTGAGCAAACACAAATGTAGTCGGATGCTATTAGCTACTAGTTACTCTTGGAGAAAGATAAAATTAATGTGCTGCATGTTTATAGTGTGCATGCAATATGCAATACATGTAAGGAGCATGCAATCCTGCAGTAAATTTGCATTTCTTGAAGGTATGGTACCATATATCTAGTGAAGAAACATTTACTTCTGAGGAAAAGCATAAAAGTATATTACATGTTGAATATACCCTTTTTGATTTAATAATTTATTTCATAATATTCATTTTGATGCAACACTAGATGGTTTCTGGTCAATAAATCATCTGTAACTAAGGAGATTATACAACAAATCCATATCATCTTACTTTGGATGTATAAAATAATAAAACATACTGGAATGGAATTGAATATTGAAGCAGTTTTTCTTTCATCTGCTGCACAAGGGAGGCTGGGACTCTGACATGTATGTTTGCTCCAACATGGATATCTTCAGATAGGTGAGGCATCCATAAATCTAGCTGAGGGGAGGAAAGTATTGCAATGAATTATATTATACAAATTAAGTCACTTTTACAGAACTCTTACTCTTTTTTCATTTTTCTCCTTTCTCCCTCATGAGGACAGGTGGACATGTGCAACTACTGCTTTGCAGTAGGTTAGTGCCCCACAGAGAATTTACTCCTGGTCTGTGTCTAAGGGAAAACCCTTTAGGCCCACTTCAGACATTGTAGATTATCAGCATACTGCTCTGAATTTGTCATATTATTTGCAAGAAAAGCATATCATTAACCAGTTTTGCAAATAACATCCCAACTCTCAGGTTGCATGTTAACCTCATAAAAGTTATGTGTGCGCCTATGGAATCAACCTGTGAAATGGTACAGTGCAATTCTCAAGTAACCTTCTTATACATATGTTTTTTCTTGGTTGTGACATTTTATTATTGGATCACCATGAAAATAATACATAGAGTTCATGTACAAAAGCTTTTCATATAGCATAGGGCCCTTCTTTGCATGTGAGAGTAAAATCATTGAAAAGTGTGACAAAGAAGAAATTAACTCTCCAGCATCTTTGAGATTAATATTCAAAGCAATTTAGATGGAAAACTCACAAGTTATCCATCTAAGTCATAAATTATCCATCTAACTCCAAGTTATCCATCTAATTCCGTTAGCCATCTAACTGCAAGTTGTTGTGAATGGGGGTGTTTAGTGTGCCCATGGGCCTCAGCCCGACCCAGACCTTCAGGGCCAAGCCAAGGGTTGATGGTGGCTCCGCATGGCTGACGGTCTTACCCTCTGCCAGGCCGGCAAGCTCCCAAGGCCAACATCCGAGGATGTTGGAAGTTGAATGGTTCTCCGACCATTCCGAGCCCTTTCGGACCTGCTGTGAGCAGCAGGCCTGGCCTGAGGTTGAGGGCAGATGGAGACCTTGACACGAAGACAAGACTATGAAGATTGATGCAACGGCATCACATGACACGAAGACTTGGGTTGATGCAACGGCATCACATGACACGAAGACTTGGGTTGATGCAACGGCATCACAGACGAGACGGGTTGAAGACATGACACCAGGACTATTGAAGACGTGACACCAAGATCGATGCAACAGCATCGCAGACGAAGACTTGACACAAAGGCTGATGCGAAGACATCACGCCGTGAAGATAAGGCAGCAAGGGTGAGTAAAACAGAGCCTGCTCGCGGGGGGACCCGCAGGCAGCGTTCATAACACAAGTTAGGCCCAAAAAAACAGCAGGGTAGGCGATCCAGTGAAGCCGTAAGGAAATAACAAAATGGTGGATGCCAGAAAAGTCTTTTTCAATCTTTAATCAAGGAGACGTAAAATATCATATACAAATGCCCGACTCTGGCCGAGTTTCGCCACCTGTGGTGGCTGCCTCAGGGGCTTGTTAATTAAAGAACAGTGTTCGGGTGATGGTCCGGATAAGGTCAAATGTATATATACATCTATTGTATAAACATCAAAGCGGTTCGTCTCCTCTCAGTGAATTGTAATTCACTGAGAGGAGACGAACACAACACAAGTTAGCCATTTAAGGGCTGGATTCATCATTCTTTGCAGAATGATGAATCCAGTGAAAAAAGGGGTGAGGGGGCGAAGGGGGGTGGGGGTGGGCCTGCGAAAGGCCACAGCCGTTCGCACCCCGGTGGTGCGATTTCGCCGGCCATGGTGCGGCCAGCTGCAGCATTTGACACAAATAGCGCCACCGTAAAAGGTGGTGCTATTCGCCAGCTACTGCCGACGATAATGTCCCTCACATTATCGCCGACAGCGGTGCTGCGGCTGACTCCCCCTCCTCCCCTACAGCTAATTAACATCCTATCGCATGCGAAAAGCCCCTTTTCACGTGCAATAGGGGTCTAGAAAATAACCCCCTAAATATTTAGCTTTGAAAAATGACCTCTTTATGTTTTGTCAAGTGATGAGTGGATGATCATAAACTAAGGTAGAAACACCGAGATCCATATTCAGTAAGCCGGTTAGTTGACAAGTTATCTGGCTCAAGTTAGCTGGATAACATGTCCCATATATTCAGCTAGATAAACGTCCAGCTGAATATACGTACTTAAAGTTATCTGGCTACCCTATAGCTTATGCTTCTAGAACAGTGCTGGGGGCAGAGAACTGTGCACCTTGTTCCTGGCAGAGGTTCATAGGGTATCAGGGTGGAGGAGGGCACGGGGGGGGGGGGGGGGGGGGGGCGGGCAGCAGCATATTATATAGGAATTGTAGGTGGGTGGATCATTGGGGGGCAGCCAGATTTTTATTTGGAAAATGAACGGGGAAAGGGGGCCCAGACTGTAAACCTCAGGACCTTAGTTGTATATTTAAAGATGGCTGGAGGGTGGGAGATGCACAGCCTGACAGGGCCTAATAAGGTTTTGTGGGGGAAGGAGGGGATTGGGGCTCTGGCCCTTTTAAATCTTTATTTTTTATTTAATAAAAACAGTGCTAATTACCCAGAAATCTTTAGAAGATAAGCAAGTAGCAAGTTATCCAGCCACATAAGGCCAGATAACTTTAGGCCTGCTCTGAAACAGTTCTAAAGTTATCTGTGTAATTTAGCTGATTATGGTTTAAAATGGGCTAAGTTAATAGGATAACTAAACTCTTCCACGGAATGCCTTTTTTTATCTGGCTAGATTGTAGCCGGATAATGACTTATCCAGCTAAAATCTAACTGGGCAAAGATCTAAATATCCCAAACCTTGCCACTTAGACGGATATCTTTAAGCTATCTGTCTAAATATTTTTTGAATATTGATCTCATGTTCTTCTTTGTCCTTCAAGAACAGATCATGTCATTATAAAATCTAATGGTAGCAAACATTAGCGATTGTAGGAGAAGTCAAACAATAATGTGGAAATTTAGCCAAGGTCTTGGGATATTTGCATTAACCAGCATAGATGGCAACATTTACTGTAGTCTTGGTTGCATAACTGAACAGTTTTTTTCTGGACTTCAATAGGGATGTGCAGGGGGAAAAGTTTTGTTTCAATTTTTTTGTTTGGCGTTTTTCAAGAATCAGTTTAATATTTATTTTGGTTTGGTTATTTATTAAACTAAAATAAATTTTTAAAACCTCCAAATTATAAAAATAAATGTACTTTTTCAGACTTTATTCCAGTTTTCAAAGAGAAAGTATGGGCATTCTTTCAAAATAATCCCCCAAAACTGTCTGCACACATTTACACCTGCTCATGTGTGCACATAGTTTTTCTGAGGAAAAATAAGCGCATAATTTTAAACATGCAAGTACAAAGCCCTCATCAACCTTGCCCCAAGAAAGCATCTGCTTACTGCAGGTAAAAGCACATGTTGCAGGCCTAATGCACATAATTTTACCTGCATATCGAACCAACAATTTTGTAAAAAATATATTTCCAGGAGCAAAATACTGTTCTATAGGAATGTGTATGTAAAAAAATGTCCATACAGCCAAACAACAAAATGACACTGGCCAACTCTAAGGCTAACATATGACTGTACAACAGAATGGCACTTCCTCAGAGATGATGGCACCATTTTGAAAATTGATCCTGGTGGGGCAGGAACAGCCAGGGATCACATCTGTTCTGTATTGATTTATTGTGATACACAGATGGCAGTAAGATGGGTGGGGATGGTAGGGGGATAGCGGATAGCCTGGTGGGGGGGGGGGGGGGGGGGGGGAGGAGTTAAATTTTTATTTTGGTGGCGCATGGGGAAGGGTTTGGTGGAGGAGGTGAGAGACCAGTCTGGAGCTGCATTTCTAAGTAAAAAGGAAAAGAAAATGAATTTCTTTGGAGTTTTCTTCTTGTTTCATTTTGAAATGTACGTAATGAAATAGTATGTTTCATTGTGCTTTTCATATTGTTTCAAAATAAATGCACACCCTACTTTTTTACTTGCAGAAATGGCTTTCCCATCTATAAACTTCTAGAGTTTCTCTGTCATATATGTAACGCCCCCTTGACCGCTTACCTTGTGGGGCATTCCTGGGTCCAGGACCAACCTGGTGGGAACCCCCCTCCCCCCAGGGCAGACTCCATTGGTCCTCATGTTTTTGGCACCTGGTTCCTCCACCTGGGAAGAAGCTGTTAGTGAGTGGGATTTACCTCCCTTCACTCCAGGAAAACAAATGGAACTATGAACAAGGCTGGCAGTATGTACAAATATATACAGGTTTATTAGATTATATAAGTATATACATTTCTACATTTATTTATTTATTTATTTATTTATTTAGGGGTTTCTTATATACCGAGGCACGTTTGCAAAACATCACCTCGGTTCACAATGTAACATAACTTAGCAACAGGCTTTACAATAATAACATTAACAGGTAGGGGTTAACAAGGGCAGGAGATGATAATACGAGAAATATATACAAATGTACAAGTTGATTTTAACAAGTAGGTTAAATAAAGCAATAAGGATAATTAGCAGGGTTAAGTAATAGATGGAGGGGGAAGAAGAGGAGGAAACCTAGAGTGGGTGGGGGGTAAAGAATGGGCGATATCAAACAGCAGACATCTACTAGTGGTTAATAGTCTCAGGCCAAACAGCTAAATACATTTCTACAAGGTAGCAAGATAATTTAATATTTGGCAATTTGGGGTTGCTGGTCCCCAGAGTACACCATATTATAGAATAGAAGGGACCTTTTCAGTTCCTGCTTAAATCAAGTGTTATTATTATCTTCCCCCTCTTTTTCCAAGTCTCACCCATGTGAAAAAATGCAAATGAGCTGGTGGGCAGTGTTGGCCTGGGTAGTCCATTGTATCGAGACCGCTGCCATCTCCCCGATGCTTCTTCTTCTCCACGGAAAGGTCATTGCCAACGCTGGGGTCCATACCCTCCTGGGAACCTGACTCTGCCTCTCCATTGTTGCTTGGGTCCACACCCTCCTGGGGTACCTGACTCTACCTCCTGGGGTCCATGGCCTCCTGGGGGACTGCTTGATCTGCTGCTGGGTTCCATGCCCTCCTATGGAACCACTCAATCTGCTGCTGGAGTCCACCTTTCATGGAGGACCACTCGATGTGCCACTGGGGTCCCCTTCCTCTTGGGGAACTGCTCCATCTCTAGATCTGCTGCTCATTCACTGTTAGCCAGCCTGGATGAGTCACCTTCTCTCAGTGAAAAGGCCAAGACCCAGGCAGGAACATGGAAAGAGAATATGTGCACACCCTTTCTTCCTTCCTGGCTTTTTTTTTTGTGTGTTGTCTGAAAACTGGGTACCCAAGGATCTGACTCCCCTTATTATTCAGGGTGAGAATCTGTTTGCTTCCTAGGAATTTCTCAGTACATTTGTCTCATAAATCCCTCTCTCATTCAGAATTCTCCAGTGTAGGAATTTTCCAGTCATAGTTTTGTAATTTAGGATTTTGCTATCCTTTGATTTAAAGTGATATTTCACTGCAAATTACCAAAAGTAGTCCAGAGGGCTGTGACATGCAAATCCCCTACCTGAGTCTCTGACTCATCTAGTCAATGGTCATTTAAGCAGGTTCACAGTAAGGGGTCTTGCAACCTTTTCAATCTCATTCTGGGTTTCCTGAACTGGCGGCTCAAGTTACATAGCTGCATTGTCCTTTTTTTTTCTCTGCTGCCACTTAAATGGTTGCTACTCTTTAACCTCCATCTCTTGGGATGTGTGGTTTCATATAGTCTTAACAAAACAAGATTATAGATACTGCTTAATATGAGAAATAGTAGTCAGCAATATAGTGCTCAGTCCTCAAAGAGGGAAGCACAGATATAGGAAAAGTAATCCTTACAAAAAAAGGTGGTGGTTTCACAATGAAACTTGCTTTACTTCAAGCAAGGACGATGATACCAATTCTCCAGCTGACTTGGGCTTTTGGAATCACAGGTTACACTGAACTGAACTAAATGGGTTTGCAAGGGTGTGACATGGGATTTTTTTTAACTTAATACACAGCACTCAAAATAATCGATCTATTACAAGTAGCTTCCCTTTAAAGACCTTCAGAAGATGATGGTACATTTCTGGATTCTAAGAAGGATTTTAGATGCTCAGGAAAAAAAACCCAAAGGAATCATCTCTATCCTTAACGATACATCTATCCGGATAAAGGAAAGTAAAGGAATAACCCATAGAGGTAAATTTAGAGTATAAGGCAATAAAGCATTTGCGCCATTCTTGGGTAGAAAGAGCTAAGTCAGGAAATATATGAATTGTCTTATCAAGAAAGAAAGAAGAAAGATGTCTAAAAAATCTTTACATGACCTCATTGACATCCTGCTCATAAATAAAAGAAACCAACAGAGTAGAGCGTGCAACAAGCTCAATCCCAGAATTTTCAAGAAATTCAGACAAATTTTCAATAATGTTGAAGGAAGCTTGTTGAAGATTCTGAGTGCTCCCTCCTCGTGAAGAAAGAAAAACAGCTTTATTTATAGAGGGAATTTTTGCAGAATCAAATTGTAATACATCTACAAAATATTTATTAAGCGTAGTAAGTGAAAACTCTCCGAAAACTTTAGGAAAGTTAAGAAATCGAAGGTTAAGGTGCCTGGCTTGATTTTCTAAAATTTCAACTCATCGGGATAGAATATTCAAGTCCTTAACAACTACAGCATTAAAGGCTTGTAAGTCTTTAATCTTGCTTTCAGCATTAGCCAGCTTTTCTTGAATGTCCAGATAGTGAGAGTCACATTCACTTTTAGAAACCTCAAATTTAGAAGACAATAGGTCAATTTTATTATTAGATTCTGTGAGAGATTTATCAAGGCCTTCCAACAGAATCCAGATATCATCCAAAGTTCCTATAGTCAGTTTGCTAATCAAATGAGAAGGCTGACTGGAGGAAGGCTGCAGGAACGGCACAGAGCTGCCCATCAATCTTTGCAAGCTTGCTGGAGGGGGCTCACCCCTGAGCCGACAACTGTGAGGAAAACAAAGGATCCACAAGGGTCTCCTGCTGACTTCACCAAGCAGCCTTGATGGAAAAAAACGCTCTGGAGCCGCTCCACTAACAGCTTCCGCCAACAGAAGAAACAGCAGAATATCATCAGTATGCGCCTACGAAGGAGGTGGAGTGAAAAGTCTCTCTGATGGAGGAAGTCAAAGATCCTCGGGACTGAGAGATGCCTTTCCTGACAAGATGGCCGCTCTCCCATCTGGCCTCGCAATGGAGCCTTCAGTCTGAACCAGAGCTAGTCCAGCAGGCATGTAAGATGGAATAAGCTGCTGCCAAGGATAAGGGGTATCGGGGAGAAAAACCCAAACCTTCCCTTTACATTTAGGAGAAATTGTTAGACAATAAGAAGGAAAATTGGGAGCAGCTTGAGACCTCCAGTATCACGCCACCATCGTGGTTCCATGACATGGGATTTTGTCTGTTCAGCTGTCTTGTAACTTGTTCATTCACTCAAATTATAGCAGAAGAGTTGGTTGCGTTAAGGCCAATAGTGCCGCAGCTAGCCTTGAGCTGGGATCTGCTTAGTTCATGGCTGCTGTGCTGTATATGAGTGCCACAGAATAGTGCTGAGGAATCCAGGCTCAGATTACTGATAGCCTGGTGTATGGTCCTGCCCTCAGGGGATCCAAAAGCTATGCTGGGACACCAGCATTTAGACGGCTCAGAAGCTACGTTACATGGTGGGATCCTGGTGGAAGACCTGTGAGCTCTTAATCATATATATATTGATGTTATGCAATCTGAAAGGCTTGATGCTTTCAGTCAAATTTTAAAGCATCATTCATGCAAAAATAGCCACGTACCCACTTATGTGGGTCGCGCACGAGCAATGCATATTTTAAAAGCCACAAAATACACAATTATGTACCCGATTGTGCATGAGGAATAAAGGGGTGGAAAAGGGTTGGGACATGGGATTTCCGAGGCAGGGCCAACACTTATGCACAGAACTCCAAATTTTAAAACCAAAAACCGCAACGCACATATACAAGATATCGGCATTACTTTACTCGTGCTCCTAATGAGGAGTAAGTCTCTAGATCTCAAGTTGTACAGTTTACAAAACAAGGTGGTTCCATGTCAACTGGGCAGCATGCAGGATGAAGAAGAACAGAAAGCTCTGAAAGACTTCACTGTTAACTGAACAAACTGATGAACTAATTGGAAAACTGGGAATGAGCCTAGCATGAGCATGTTTTAAAATTCGCTGACATACATGCGTAAAAGCTGACAAGGTCCATTGGAAGACACAAGGTCCTGTGGAAGACACTAGCTGTGTGGTGAGTACCCTCGTTAAATTAGGAGCATACTTATGCATGGTGTATTTTTAAAACATATGGGCCGGATTTTAATACCTACGCACGGGCATAGATTTGTGCTCGCAACCCAGCACACACAAATCTACGCCCGATTTTATAACATGCACACGCAGCTGCGCACATGTTATAAAATCCAGGGTCGGCATGTACAAGGGGGTGCACACTTGTGCACCTTACGCGCGCCGAGCCCTAGGGGAGCCCCGATGGCTTTTCCTGTTCCCTCCGCCCTCCCCACCTTCCCCTCCCTTCCCTAGCTAACCCGCCCCCCAGCCCTACCTAATCCTTCCCCAACCTTTGTTCCATAAGTTGCGCCTGCTTCTGGGCAGTTGTAGGTTGCGCACGCCGGCCTAATGTTGGCGTGCGATTCCCCTGGCACAGCCGCTATGCCGGAGGCCTCGGTCCTGCCCCCACCCTGCCCCGCTCCTTTTCACAAAGCCAAGGGACATACATGCGTTCCGGGGCTTGCGCGCCTCGCCGGGCCCATGCAAAATAGGCTTGGCGCGCGTAACCCCCCTTCAGTAACTAGGTGGGCCTCCTATAGAGGTATACATACCTACCTAGTATGAGGACCTTATAGCTAGTTTCTCTCTCTCTCTCTCTCCTCCCCCCCCCCCCCCCCAAGTGGTTGTAGGTAGGAATTGCAACAATTGTGGTACTTACCACAAAGTGTGAAAAAGTTATCACAGCCTGCAGTAATACCTATGCAAAGCGCTAAGATAGTGTACTTGGTGATAAACAGCCTATTACCATAAAACATGGCCCTTTTCCTATCACATGCAATATTTAGTGCATTTGATAAATCCAGGCCTAAGTTAGCTGGATATGTCTATCTGGCTAGCTTTTTCGATATTGAACCCATTTTTAATTCAGCAATGGTGACATTACTCTGATCTGCATATATTTAGTTCAGAACATCAAGTGTTAAAGCTTGATATTGTACTGGAATTACAATTGCATGACATAAAGGTTAACAAAAACAAATGAAAAAATAAGGTGACTTGCATTAGCATGCTGGTTTGAAAGTTGGTTAGTACGTAAACCTATAAATGTCTAGAAAAGAATAGTGTATTCATGTTTGATTAACTATTCTTTAGGGACAGGTGAACTGATTTAAAATAAATCCAACTCCCATACTGTAGCCAGGGATTAGGGAAAAATTGGCATTTGGAATAATCAGAGAAGATCTGGGGTAGGTCTCATCAGAACAAATAAGCCTGATATTGACTTGAGTCTAGCAAATTCAGACCCCTTGCAGTTTGACCGAGATCTCTGTATTTGCTTAGCATTGATCTTTTTCACTCAGATAAGATGTAAATATTCAGAGATTGTCTCTTTTATATCCAAGTATTCTGAATAGTTTCATTCTGAATATTTGCAAAAATATGAACTAATTTGAGTAACTAGACATTTGAAAATATTTTGCAAGTCAGATTCGAGTCAAAATTGATTCCAATTATCTGAGTAATTTCAAATCACAAGTTTACAGCTGCATACCAGTGTAGAACTGGGTTGGAGAGGTTCCCTGAGCCCTACTATTTTTATGTTCCCCTTACCATCCAGGCGTCACTCAGTTGCTGGAACTGATGAACATGTTCAGATGTTTGCGGGGTGACTTGCAAAACTTGGTCCCTGTAAAAAAGAAAACTAATGATATTTACATATTATTGGATGCACATTTGGTGGACAAATTCAGTTGTTTTCTAACCTAGATGATCTGTAGTGGAAAAGTAATTGTTTTTCTGCCAAGTCCAAGACACAGCTGTTGGTCAAAGTTAAAAAGATTTGGATAGACAATACAGTTGGAAATCTGTGTGGGAAACAATCTAGTAAACTCTCAGGTTAAGGAGAAAGAATAAAAATAATTTATTAGTACTAATTATATTTTAAAAAGCAAGAAAAAATTTGTTTTTGGGTTGTGGGGTCCCTCATGAGAGGCTTCTAAAGAAAACTAGAAAGCCATGGGATAGGAGGTGATGTCCCTTTCGTGGATTACAAACTGGTTAAAAGACAGGAAACAGAGAGTAGGATTAAATGGTCAATTTTCTCAGTGGAAAAGGGTAAACAGTGGAGTGCCTCAGGGATCTGTACTTGGACCGGTGCTTTTTAATATATATATAAATGATCTGGAAAGGAATACGACGAGTGAGGTTATCAAATTTGCTGTTGATACAAAATTATTCAGAGTAGTTAAATCACAAGCGGATTGTGATTCATTACAGGAGGACCTTGCAAGACTGGAAGATTGGGCATCTAAATAGCAGATGAAATTTAATGAGGGCAAGTGCAAGGTGTTGCATATAAGGAAAAATAACCCTTGCTGTAGTTACACTGTTAGCGCTCACCCTGCCAAGGGGGGTGGAGTTAGTAATCTATTATTGATCAGCTCCCCCAGAAGGGAGGAGCTGGCAATCTGATGTAGGTCACCCCGCCAGGGAGGCGGAGTTAGCAGTCTGATATGGATCTGCTTCCCCAGAGGGGAGTAGTCAGCAGAGTGATGTACTCCACAGATGAGTTAATGATCTGTTGTGGGTTGGCTCCCACAGAGTGGCAGTCTGTATGATACTGCTCTAGTAGTGTAAGGAATAAACACTGAATGGAAATTGGTGAATCCTTGGGCCGATGGCAGATGACAGCGCCCCAAGGAGGATATCCTGAGAGGGACCACCGGCTAGGCTGGAATATGGAGACAAACACAGATAGTTCTTTATTAGACAGGACGTAGAACCACCAGAGGTGGCAGTAGTGAGTTGATGTACCCGGCAGGGCTAAAGTCTCTCAGATACTGGAACTGTGATCTCTGGGTTGCTGAGCTGTAGAGAGAGACCATAGATAGTGAGTAGACAGGGTATGTTGGATACATAACCAGTAGTAGATGATACACTCACAATTGTAGATATCTTGTAATGGCTTCAGTGCAACAGAGAGTCTTCAGCATACTCAGGAACAGGTGCCGTAGGCGAGTACTATTTCCTATATGCAGTCTGGAATAAAAACTCACAATATATGTGTATGAGGTGGCTTCTGTAATAGAAGAGAGTCTTTGGAAGGTTTTAGGAACATAGGCCCTCGTGGAGCGAGTGCCGGTTCCTATCTGCAATCTGTAATAGTACTTCACAAGATATAGGTATGCAATAGCTTCTGAGATAGAAGAGAGTCTGTGAAGGGTTCTAGGAACATGGGCCCTCGTGGAGCGAGTACCGGTTCCTATCTGCAATATGAAATAGTAATGTACCAGATATATGTATATGATAGCTTCTGATATAGAAAAGAGTCTGTGAAGGGTTTTAGGAACATGGGCCCTCGTGGAGTGAGTACTAGTTCCTATCTGCAATCTGCAATGACAACTCATGATCTCCGAACCTGCGATAACATCTTAGGCAGAAGGGAGTCTTCAGAGATTAGGAACATAGGACCTCGTGGAGCGATTACCGATTCCTACCTTTAATAGAACTCACAGTGTTTACGTCTGCGATCGCTTCCAGGCATTAAGGAGTCTTCTGAGCATTCAGGGACGTAGGCCCTCAAGGAGCGCGTACCGGATCCCGTCTTAGCAGTCTGAAATCAAGAAGAGAAAGCGGGGGCCCCCAAGGAGCAGATACCCCTTGGTAAGTTTGTGGAGGCAGAGCAACAGAGAAAGATTTCCCTTGCTAACTCAATTTGTAGTAGGCAAACAAAGACCTTTTAAGTTGGAAGCGGATGATTGTCACTATGGGATGATGCCCCCGAGGTTCGCGCCCTTGCCGGTACAAACTCTGGAGCGCACGCGCGTGCCCTTACTTCATCAGGAACATGGAGGATCTGCAGCATCAGGCCAGCCCAGATATTCCGGGGAGAAGTGACGAGAAGAAGCCGCAGCAGCATCTGTCCGTCAGACCCGAAGGGAGTTGCCACAAAGGTAGAGAGGGTGGAGCGAGGACAAGAACAGGCATGAATGCAACAGTACCCCCCTTCAAAAGGCGGTCTCCTCTTCGGTTGCCAGGTTTAGCACCAAAGATGCACGAGGTGGAACTGATGAAGCATCTCTTTATCCAATAGGTCTGAGGCTCCAAAAGATGATTTCGGGGGCCGAAGCCCTTTCAGGCAATCAAACTCAGCCTCAGTACAAACATCCAGGGTCTCTAGATTCTTGAGTTCAAGTTCGTAATCATGATGACAAATAGATATTGAGATGTGAAGAATCTCGCAGAGTTTATAATGAAGTCAGCAGCAATGAGAGGGCTGCCATGGATGTCACTGAGGTATCAGTGGAAGTGGTTGATGTAGAAACTGGTCCAAAATCCACTTCTGAATAGCTCTTCCGCAGGATTCTGGAAGAGAGATGATGGCAATACCAGCAAAACAATCAGGGTGATAGGTGGAGATATCTTCATCCTCAGAATCAACAGTGCTGTAAACCTCCAGCACTACTTCCAAGTAAACCAAAACGTTAAGTTGATAGTCAGAGATATCTTCTTCTTCGGAATCAACAGTGCTGTACACCTCCAGCACAACTTCCGGATGGATCAATCGCAACACTGGTGGCTAGAGATGTCTTCTTCCTCAGAATCAACAGTTCTGTATACCTCCAGCACGACTTCTGAGTGGACCAAACAAAAAGCTGTAGATAGAGATATCTTCTTTAGAACTGATGGTATCATCAGCAAACAACCAGGCTGGTATTTAGAGATATCTTCTTCTTTGGAATCAACAGTGCTTTACATCTCCAGCACAACTTCAGAATGGACCAATCGCAACACTGGTGGCTAGAGATGACTTCTTCCTCAGAATCAACCGTGCTGTATACCTCCAGCACAACTTCCGAGTGGACCAAACACAAAGCTGTAGATAGAGATATCTTCTTTAGAACTGATGGTAGCAGCAGCAGACAACCAGGCTAGTATTTAGAGATATCTTCCTCGGAATCAACAGTGCTGTAATCCTTCAGCATGACTTCTGAGTGGATAGATCGTAGTGGATATCTCAATTTTGTAATCCAGGAAGACATTAAAGATGTAGCGCGTCCTCTAGCTAAGGCGCGCATAGCAACCTCAATGAAAAACATAGAAACATAGAAACATAGAAATGACGGCAGAAGAAGACCAAATGGCCCATCCAGTCTGCCCAGCAAGCTTCACACACTTTTTTCTCTCATACTTATCTGTTTCTTTTAGCTCTTGGTTCTATTTCCTTTCCACCCCCACCATTAATGTAGAAAGCAGTGATGGAGCTGCATCCAAGTGAATATCTAGCTGATAAGTTAGGGGTAGTAGGGGTAGTAACCGCCGCAATAAGCAAGCTACACCCATGCTTATTTGTTCTACTCAGACTATGTTATACAGCCCTTATTGGTTGTTTATCTTCTCCCCTGCCGTTGAAGCAGGGAGCTATGCTGGATATGCTTGAGGTATCAGTTTATTCTTCTCCCATGCTGTTGAAGCAGAGAGCCATGCTGGATATGCATCGAAAGTGAAGTATCAGGCACATTTGGTTTGGGGTAGTAACCGCCGTAACAAGCCAGCTACTCCCCGCTTTGTGAGTGTGAACCCTTTTTTCTTCTCCCCTGCCGTTGAAGCAGAGAACTATGCTGTATATGCATAGAAATAGAAGTAACAGGCTTATTTGGTTTGGGGTAGTAACCGCCGTAACAAGCCAGCTACTCCCCCCTTTGTGAGTGCAGATCCTTTATTCCACATTTCCTCTTGCTGTTGAAGCTAGAACGATGTTGGAGTCACAGTAAGCATGTGTACGTTTATTGAATAAGGGTATTGTCTCCAGGCAGTAGCCATCATTCTGGTGAGTCACCCACTCTTCATTGGCGGCCTCTTGACTTTATGGATCCACAGTGTTTATCCCACGCCCCTTTGAAGTCCTTCACAGTTCTGGTCTTCACCACATCCTCCGGAAGGGCATTCCAGGCATCCACCACCCTCTCCGTGAAGAAATACTTCCTAACATTGGTTCTGAATCTTCCTCCCTGGAGCTTCAAATCGTGACCCCTGGTTCTGCTGATTTTTTTCCTACGGAAAAGGTTTGTCGTTGTCTTTGGATCATTAAAACCTTTCAAGTATCTGAAAGTCTGTATCATATCGCCTCTGCTCCTCCTTTCCTCCAGGGTGTACATATTTAGATTCTTCAATCTCTCCTCGTACGTCATCCGATGAAGATCCTCCACCTTCCTGGTCGCCCTTCTCTGTACCGCTTCCAACATCACCAGCAGGTAATAGAAAAACTGCTGGTGATGTTGATAAGATCCTCAAAAAAGTGGTGCAAAGAATCGTCCAAGACACATTTCAAATTGTGACACAATAGTGGATCTTCAAATTTGTTGAATGGACTCCTCAGGTATTCCACAAAACATCTGAGATTAGAGTTGCCTCCTGCTCCTGAGTCCTTCAGGGCAGACGTTTGAACCATCACTGGTTCAGGAATCACAGAGACTGGACAAGAGTGGAGGAGATATTTCTGTATAGCCCAAGAACAGTCCTCCCGCGGGACTCAGGCTTGTCCGTTTTCCCTGACGAATAGGGCAATCAGAAACATCATGGCCTGGCTGACCACAGTACATGCACAGGCTGTTCTTCCTCCTATCTCTTTAGAGGTCAAGTGACCGTGACCAGGTTCCTTCGGTTCCTTCCTCTCCACAGCAGGAGGTGCTGTACCCCTTAGTAGTGCAGGAGCACTGGTTTACTTTAACCCAGGTAACACCATAGGCCGGAGTGTTACGGCTGTGGCTGCTGTGCAACCGCCTCACCACCAGGGGTCCCTCTAGAGCTGGCTTTCCTGACAGGCCCAGTCCATCTCCTCTGTCCACTCTATGCTCTGGGTGTGCCCTTATAACCCTGCCTGACAGTTGCCTCGGTGCTTCGGCATCGAGCTCACCTGGGCTCCCTGCTCTAGCCTGCCTTGCGTGGCCTTCGGGCCTTCTACCTTGTCTTGCCCTGCCTTCGGGCCTTTCCTTGCCTTGCCTTGCGCGGCCTTCGGGCCTTCTGTCTTGCCTTGCCTTGTGTGGCCTTTGGGCCTTCTGTCTTGCCTTGCGCGGCCTTCGGGCCTTCTGTCTTGCCTTGCCTTGCGTGGCCTTTGGGCCTTCTGTCTTGCCTTGCCTTGCGCGGCCTCCGGGCCTTCTGTCTTGCCTTGCCTTGTGTGGCCTTTGGGCCTTCTGTCTTGCCTTGCCTTGCGCGGCCTTTGGGCCTTCTGTCTTGCCTTGCCTTGCGCGGCCTTTGGGCCTTCTGTCTTGCCTTGCCTTGCGCGGCCTCCGGGCCTTCTGTCTTGCCTTGCCTTGTGTGGCCTTTGGGCCTTCTGCCTTGCCTTGCTCGGCCTTCGGGCCTTCTGCCTTGCCTTGCGCGGCCTTTGGGCCTTCTGTCTTGCCTTGCCTTGCGCGGCCTTTGGGCCTTCTGTCTTGCCTTGCCTTGCGCGGCCTTTGGGCCTTCTGTCTTGCCTTGCCTTGCGTGGCCTTTGGGCCTTCTGTCTTGCCTTGCCTTGCGCGGCCTTCGGGCCTTCTGTCTTGCCTTGCCTTGCGTGGCCTTTGGGCCTTCTGTCTTGCCTTGCCTTGCGCGGCCTTCGGGCCTTCTACCTTGTCTTGTCTAGCCTAGTCTTGGTGGCCTTCGGGCCTTCGGTCTTGCCTTGTCTTGCCTTGCGCGGCCTTCGGGCCTTTTACCTTGTCTTGTCTTGCCTTGCCCTGCGCGGCCTTCGGGCCTTCTACCTTGTGCTGTGTATGGTCTTCGGACCTTCTGCCCTACCCTGCCTTGCTTACTGTGCATGCGGTCCTACGGGCCCTCTGCTCTATTGTCTGTGTGTGTTTGGCCTACGGGCTCTCTGCCCTGCTTACTGTGTGTGGCCTACGGGCCTTCTGTGTGTGTGTGGCCTACGGGCCTACTGACCTGCCTTGCCCCGCTTACGGTGTGTGGCCCACGGGCCTTCTGTGTGTGTGTGGCCTACGGGCCTACTGACCTGCCTTGCCCCGCTTACGGTGTGTGGCCTACGGGCCTTCTGTGTGTGTGTGTGGCCTACGGGCCTACTGACCTGCCTTGCCCCGCTTACGGTGTGTGGCCTACGGGCCTTCTGTGTGTGTGTGTGTGGCCTACGGGCCTTCTGACCTGCCTTGCCCCGCTTACAGGTGTGTGGCCTACGGGCCTTCTGTGTGTGTGTGGCCTACGGGCCTTCTGGCCTGCCTTGCCCCGCTTACGGTGTGTGGCCTACGGGCCTTCTGACCTGCCTTGCTCTGCCGCCTGCCCTGACCCAGCCTAGACCCAGACACTGCTTCTTGCTGTCTGCCCTGACCCAGCCACGGTTTCCAGCCATCCCTGTCTCTCTCCACCTGGAGCCACCCCTTTGGGTGGTGTTCACTACCCCTGAACTCAGCCCAGGCGTAACACGGAGTTCCTTCACCTTGTCTCACAGCCATCAGTCAATCTGAGTAGCTAAGGCTATTAGTTCTTCTAGTGAGTCAGGTGTCTGATGAGCAGCCAGCTCGTCCTTTACTCGGGTGTCCAGGCCTCTGCAAAAGAGTGTCTTCAGACATCTGGGGTCCCAGTGGAGTTCCGCCGCAAGAGTTTTAAATTCAATGGCAAATTCCGCCAGAGATCTGTTGCCTTGCTTCAGATCCACCAAAGCAAACCCAGCAACAGACATACGAGCAGGGTCATCAAAAACGGATTTAAACAAGTCCATAAATCCTTCTATGTCCTGCACGATAGGGTCTTTTCGTTCCCACAAGGTAGATGCCCAAGATAAGGCTCTCCCATCCAAGTAAGACAGAATGTAGCTGGTCTTAGAGAGGCCTGTGGGAAACAGTGAAGGTTGTAAGGTGAAATGTAAGTCTTCTGGAGTTCTCCGGAGAATCGAATAGGTGCTGCCAGTGGAACAGCTGACTTTAAAGTTACCTCTGGTAACTGGCCTTCTTGTGTAGAAGCTGTGCCTTGTGCCTTCTGCGAATGAAGCTGGTGAAAAGCTGCAGTAAGTTTCTCCAAAGTTTCTTGCTGTTCTGAGATGCAATGAGCCAGGCCCGGAATAGCCTGCAAGGCAGAAAGGTGAGCCGGGTCCATGGCCTACAGACATCAAATACCTTAAGCTGAGTACTGCTTCTCCAAATACTTTCTTGAAAGCTGAATTCACTTAAGTTGGTTCCTCCAATTCTTCTCCAATACTTTTAGCCGGATTCACTGGAGTTAGCAATCTGTTAGCGTTCACCCTGCCAAAGGGGGCGGAGTTAGTAATCTATTATTGATCAGCTCCCCCAGAGGGGAGGAGCTGGCAATCTGATGTAGATCACCCGCCAGGGAGGCGGAGTTAGCAGTCTGATATGGATCTGCTTCCCCAGAGGGGTGTAGTCAGCAGAGTGATGTACTCCGTAGATAGAGTTAATGATCTGTTGTGGGTTGGCTCCCACAGAGTGGCAGTCTGTATGATACCGCTCTAGTAGTGTAAGGAATAAACACTGAATGGAAAGTGGTGAATCCTTGGGCTGATGGCAGATGACAGCGCCCCCAGGAGGATATCCTGAGAGGGACCACCGGCTAGGCTGGAGTATGGAGGCAAACATAGATAGTTCTTTATTAGACAGTAAGTAGAACCACCAGAGGTGGCAGTAGTGAGTTGATGTACCCGGCAGGGCTGAAGTCCCTCAGATACTGGAACTGTGATCTCTGGGTTGCTGAGCTGTAGAGAGAGACTATAGATAGTGAGTAGACAGGGTATGCTGGATACATAACCAGTAGTAGATGATACACTCACAATTGTAGATATCTTGTAATGGCTTCAGTGCAACAGAGAGTCTTCAGCATACTCGCCTCCCCCGACATCACTGAGACGGACGTTAACGGTGCCAGAACACCGGGTGGCCGCGAACAGGGAAGCCACCCACCATCACCACCAGGCTCCCTGAAATAAAAACAGTGATCTGAAGAAACTGAGAAAAGAAGCAAAACTGAGGTGAAGGGAAACCATCACAGTCTGAGAGGGGAGGGGCAATGTGCTAGATTCAATCGGGTGACATGCCTCCCCCGACGTCACTGAAGACTGAGATGGACGTTAATGGTGCCAGAACACCGGGTGGCCGCGAACAGGGAAGCCACCCACCATCACCACCAGGCTCCCTGAAATAAAAACAGTGATGTGAAGAAACTGAGAAAAGAAGCAAAACTGAGGTGAAGGGAAACCATCGCGGTCTGAGAGGGCAGGGCAATGTGCTGGATTCGATCAGGTGACACGCCTCCCCCGACATCACTGAAGACTGAGACGGACATTAATGACGCCAGAACACCAGGCGTTGCGCGCCGTGCGTTGAGCGCCGAAGGGGAGCGACAAAGGGGCACCCCCCCTTTGTGCACCCGTAGTGTTAACCATTCCCCTTGTTATTTCTATCCCTTGTTAACAATCTCCATATTACAAACATTTAATTTATTTGACAAAGGAAATGCATGTTTTCCTGCATATTTTGTTTAAATGTAAACCGATGTGATGTGACATAAATCAAACACCGGTATATAAAAACTACTAAATAACTAAATAAATAAATACTCAGGAACAGGAGCCATAAGCGAGTACTGGTTCCTATATGCAGTCTGGAATAAAAACTCACAATATCTGTGTATGAGGTGGCTTCTGTAATAGAAGAGAGTCTTTGGAAGGTTTTAGGAACATAGGCCCTCATGGAGCGAGTGCCGGTTCCTATCTGCAATCTGTAATAGTACTTCACAAGATATAGGTATGTGATAGCGTCTGAGATAGAAGAGAGTCTGTGAAGGGTTTTAGGAACATGGGCCCTCGTGTAGCGAGTACCCGTTCCTATTTGCAATCTGCAATGACAACTCATGATCTCTGTACCTGCGATAACGTCTTAGGCAGAAGGGAGTCTTCAGAGATTAGGAACATAGGACCTCGTGGAGCGATTACCGATTCCTATCTGTAATAGAACTCACAGTGTTCATGTCTGCGATCACTTCCAGGCATTAAGGAGTCTTCTGAGCATTCAGGGATGTAGGCCCTCGAGGAGTGAGTACTGGATCCCGTCTTAGCAGTCTGAAATCAAAAAGAGAGAGCAGGGCCCCCGAGGAGCGGGTACGCCTTGGTAAGTTTGTGGAGGCAGAGCAGCAGAGAAAGATTTCCCCTTGCTAACTCGATTCGTAGTAGCAAACAAAGACCTTTTAAGTTGGAAGTGGATGATGTCACTACCGGGGGATGCCCCCGAGGTTTGCGCCCTTACCGGTACAAACTCTGGAGCGCGCGCGCGCCCTTACATCATCAGGAACATGGCGGATCCACAGCGTCAGGCCAGTCCGGGGATTCCAGGGAGAAGCGGCGAGGAGAAGCCACGGCAGCATCTGTCCGTCAGACCCGAAGGGAGTCACCACAAAGGTAGAGAGGGTGGAGCGAGGGTGAGAACAGGCACGAACGCAACATACATGATGTTAGGCTCCATATTTGGAGCTACCACCCAGAAAAAGTATCTAGGCATCATAGTGGATAATACTTTAAAATCGTCGGCTCAGTGTGCTGCAGCAGTCAAAAAAGCAAACAGAATGTTAGGTATTATTAGGAAGGGAATGGTTAATAAAATGGAAAATGTCATAATGCCTCTATATCGCTCCATGGTGAGACCGCACCTTGAATACTGTGTACAATTCTGTTCGCCGCATCTCAAAAAAGATATAGTTGCGATGGAGAAGGTACAGAGAAGGGCAACCAAAATGATAAAGGGGATGGAACAGCTCCCCTATGAGGAAAGGCTGAAGAGGTTAGGGCTGTTCAGCTTGGAGAAGAGACGGCTGAGGGGGGATAAGATAGAGGTCTTTAAGATCATGAGAGGTCTTGAACGAGTAGATGTGACTCGGTTATTTACACTTTTGAATAATAGAAGGACTAGGGGGAATTCCATGTAGTTAGCAAGTAGCACATTTAAGACTAATCGGAGAAAATTATTTTTCACTCAGCATACAATAAAGCTCTGGAATTTGTTGCCAGAGGATGAGGTTAGTGCAGTTAGTGTTGCTGGGTTCAAAAATGGTTTGGATAAGTTCTTGGAGGAGAAGTCCATTATCGGCTATTAATCAAGTTTACTTAGGGAATAGCCACTGCATGGTATCTTCTTGTGGCCTGGTTCTTTTGGCCTGGTTTGGCCAGGTTCTAACTACACTTGGTTCTTGTGGCCTGGTTTGGCCTTTGTTGGAAACAGGATTCTGGGCTTGATGGACCCTTGGTCTGACCCACCATGGCAAGTTCTTATGTTCTTGTAGTGGTAAGAGAAATATGGGCATCTCCCATAAGTGTTTTAACTGCATGGGAAGTATGTAATACAATTGGAATGCCTGGTACATGTGATTACAATTTACAGATAGCTACTGCACATGCCACATTCCCTAATTCACAATCTGAAAATCCTTGTTCTATCATACCTAAGGTACTAGAAAAATAAGCAATGGGAGTTACATTATCATGCTGCATATCCTTCAGAAACATGATACACCCACAGATCAATCATAGAACTTAAATCAACAAGATCCAAGCTGGGAGCATTTAGTACTGATTGTACTAAATCCTGCACAATTTCCAAATCTTCTTTAGTTAGTCAACTTATCTTCACTAGCTGGGCTGCCTTTGAGATGCCGGGTAAGTAACTTGCTTTTGATACTAAAAGCTGGAATCTATAACCTACAGAAATTCAGCAAACCCAATAAACCTCTTAGCTGTTTTATAGTCTGGAGAATTGCCAATTCTGCCACTTGTTCATGCAATGCACAGTAGAGATGTGAATCGTGAGATCGATCGTCTTAACGATCGATTTTGGCTGGGAGGGGGAGGGAATTGGATCGTCGCGTTTTTGTTTTTTTTTAAATCGTGTAAATCGTAAATCGGGGGAGGGCGAGAAAACCGGCACACTAAAACAACCCTAAAACCCACCCCGACCCTTTAAAATAAATCCCCCCCTCCCGAACCCCCCCAAAATGTCTTAAATTACCTGGGGTCCAGTGGGGGGTCCCCGGTGTGATCTTCCACTCTCGGGCCACGGGTGCGTTAATAGAAATGGCACCGGCGCTACCTTTGCCCTGTCATATGACAGGGCAAAGGTAGCGCCGGCGCCATTTTGGTTCCTGTCCCCCGACATCACGAGCGCAGGAGATCGCTCCCGGCCCCCCGCTGGACCCTCAGGGACTTTTGGCCAGCTTGGGGGGGCCTCCTGACCCCCACAAGACTTGCCAAAAGTCCAGCGGGGGTCCGGAAGCGACCTCCTGCACTCGAATCATATTGTCGGCGCCATTTTGTATTGCAAAATGGCGCCGGCCGTATGGCCATATTGCCGTATTGCAAAATGCCGCTGGCCGTATGGCCGGCGCCATTTTGCAATACGGCAATATGATTCGAGTGCAGGAGGTCGCTTCCGGACCCCCGCTGGACTTTTGGCAAGTCTTGTGGGGGTCAGGAGGCCCCCCCAAGCTGGCCAAAAGTCCCTGGGGGTCGAGCGGGGGTCCGGGAGCAATCTCCTGAGCTCGTGACGTCGGGGGACAGGAACCAAAATGGCGCCGGCGCTATCTAGGCAAAGGTAGCGCCGGCGCCATTTCTATTAACGCACCCGTGGCCCGAGAGTGGAAGATCACACCGGGGACCCCCCACTGGACCCCAGGTAATTTAAGACATTTTGGGGGGTTCGGAGGGTGGGGGATTTATTTTAAAGGGTCAGGGTGGGTTTTAGGGTTGTTTTAGTGTGCCGGTTTTCCCGCCCTCCCCCTTCTCCCGATTTACAATTTTTGACGATAAATCGGGGGAATTCCTATTGTATCGCGCCTCTAACGATTTTTGACGATTTAAAATATATCGGACGATATTTTAAATCGTCAAAAAACGATTCACATCCCTAATGCACAGCCAATATGTTTACCCTCTATACCTAGATTTAATCCTAGAAATGAAACTTGTGACTGACAAATGTGTGCTCTGTTAGGATTTACATTATATCCTGCCTGTGCTGTTTGCAAAAGTAACTCAGTAGCCTGCACGCAGGCAGATCATGTAGGTGCTGAGATTAATAGATCATCTACATATTGGATCAAAGATACACCAGCTGGAAGTGGGGTATGAACTGTCTGAAGGTCTTGAGGCAAGATTTTAGAAAAGATAGAAGGGCTTTCTACATAACCTTGAGGTAATCTAGCCCACTGATAACTCTGTTTATTATATTGAAAAGCAGTTGCGAGGCAAGAGGCACACAATAATATGCATTTGCTAAATCTAGGACTGTATACCACCTACCCAGTGGTTCAGTTTGGAAAATAGTAGCTGGATTTGTAACATTAGGATATTCTGCTAACACCATTTCGTTAAGCGCATGCAAGTCTTGCACCAATTGCCATTTCCCTGAAGGCTTCAAAACTAGGTACTTGGTGTTTGAATACTTGCCAGGATCTTATGGCCTGGTTTGGTCTCTGTTAGAAACAGGATGCTGGGATTGATGGACCTTGGTCTGACCCAGCATGGCAATTTCTTATGTTCTTATGTTCTTATAAATAAGGGAGTATTATTTATTTTAACAATTTTTTCTATACCGGTGTATGGACCTAACCTTCACATCAGTTTACAATCTTAAAAAACATAAAAACAATTTCATACATAAAACAATAATAAGTAACATTACCTAATAGTCTACAGAATTTCTTGCAACAAGATAGCAAATCTACCAGTTGCGTAACACATCAATCATAATCTTCATATGGTGAACCACTAGACTCTTATACCATGCTTAAGTAGGGATGCAATTTCTGGTTTAATTCTTCCTGTGCTTCTCGGGCTAAGAGATATTGCCTACGTCTGGGGCCAGTGCATCCTGGTTTTAATTGGATTTCCACTGAGTCTACACCCGCACCTTACCATAAGGGTCTTTTTCAGTTGTCCGTACTGTCGCGGGCACATGTGGGAACTGTTCCTGTCTGTGTGTTTGATTAATATACTGTCGGGCTAAATACACTGCTGTGGAGTTTGGTGCAAATGAAAGCTCTATTTCTAGGGCTTGTAACAAATCCCTTCCTAATTAATTTTCTGGACAATCCAGGGCATACAAAAACTGACTCATCACTACTTTTCCTTTTAACTGTACACTAGTCTTGGCTATCTTCTGTTCTCTGTACCAGCTTATTCTGTCCTTCAAATCCTATAGTTCAGATTGTTTCATCTGACAATTCAACTCCCTTTGGAAATGTAGTTAGAACTGAAGTAGTAGCCCTAGAGTCTAATAAAAAAGTATAAGGTTGCTTGTTAATATATACTGTTAACATGGGGTCTTCTGCTCCTGCCTGAATTTGCACCACTCCTAGGAGTCATTGGGCATACCCATTCCCTGCTCTATACCTCTGGATCTCATTGGCAGAATCCCAATGAGGAAATACACATGGTTAATGCGACTCCGACAGTGCTCTGTGCTTCAACAACAAGAGGAAATGTGGAAAAAAGGATTTGCATTCACAAAAAAGTGGGGAGTAGCTTGCTTGTTACTGCGGTTACTACCCCAAACCAAACAAGTCTGATGCTTCACTTTCAATGAATATCCAGTGTAGCTCTCTGCTTCAACGGCAGGGGGGAATGAAGAAAAGATGATTTTATATTCAGATAACAATCAACAAGGACTGACTTGCACAGGCTGGGTAAACAAATAAGCGTGGGAGGTTACATTAATGGCGGGGGTGGAAGGGAAATAGAACCAAAAGGGTATTAAAGGCCAAGAGTAACAGATAAGTATGATTAAAAAAAAAAGTGTGAAAGCTTGCTGGGTAGACTGGATGGGCCAATTGGTCTTCTTCTGCCGTCATTTCTATGTTTCTGTGTGTTTATATGTACTAATGTGTGTGTTTCTGTGTGACAGCCTGTGTTCATCTGTATGGAAGTTTGTGTGTATGTCTCTGTGAGAGTCTGTGTGCATGTCTGTGTACGCCTGTGAGAGCCTATGTGTCACATATAGGATCTTATAGGCACGCATACTCACATATTATGTGTCTGTGAGGGAGAGAGAGCCTGTGTATGTGAAAGAGAGGGATTGTATGTGAGAGCATAGGCATATATGTGAGAGAGGGAGTATGTGAGAGAATTAATGCGTTATTGTGTATGTGTATAAGTGAGAGAAGATAAAGTTTGTGCAACCCTACCTCCCACAATCCACCCCAATCTCAGGGTGACTGGAAATCATAAGATCCCGCATATGCTGTTTTGGATGGGTTGGACAATGCCCTGGATGGCCCATATAACATGGATGCCAGGATATACCTCATGTTGCCTGCCTTGCCTGCTTGGCAAGGTGGCTATAGGCTGGGGACAGGGAGGTGAGGGAAAGAGGGGCGGTGGATGTAGGGGTTGCAGGTTGTGCAGGGGAGATATTGTCCGTTGAGCTCCTGTGGGGTTTGAACCAAGCCATGGTGAGGTGGCTGATGTTAACTGGTTCGCACCTGCAGGGGATCAAGGGACATGGTAACAACAAATTGTTACTTTACATCAGCAATCATCCCTGCTTACTTTTGTTGTGGCAAGCAGCAGCAAAATTCTGGTCTTTGGTCATGGCGGTTAGGATGATTTGGTCCTTGGTGCCACTTCTGTTCCAGATGTGGCAGTGATGGTGAGACAAGCAGGAGCTCTGTCTGAGGTTGGAGAGGTTGCTGGTGCCTCTTCCCTGTCTGGCAGCAATGGAGTCTCTGGTGTGGCAGGTGTAGCAAAGGTTCCCGGGTCAAGTGCTGGACATGTGCTGGAGACAGAGGAGTGAAGGGTGAGTGCCGATGGAGGTCTGGATGGGGGCCTCTGTGGGTGTATGCAGGGGCCGGTTAGTACTGAGCATCAATGTGCACTCAGGAGAGGGCCCGTGCAGAGCTGAGTCAGTCAGCTTTGAAGTGGGGCAAACATCCGAGTCATGAGAGACAGCCCCTTTGGTGGCTGGATCTGGCAAGTATTCACGCGTGAAGACAGGGGGGTCTTCTGTTCAGGGGGAGGGGGGTGGTACGAGTGTGCGCCAGGTTTCTCGGCCTGTGGTGTTACATGACCATTTCGATCCCTGTGGTGGTGGGGCAAGTTTGCTGGGGCAGGAGGTCACGGTGGCAGACAGCAGCTCTGTGACTATAGGTGCACTGGACTCTCCTGTAGGTTTTCAGATTTTGGGTCATGGGGGGTTTAACTATGGGGTGGGAGTTATCCCCAGAGGAGGGGCAGGTGAAGGGGCAGGCCAAGGGAGTAGTGAATTTGTGGGGTGTCCAGTTGGAGGTTCTTTTGAGGTAGTTGATGTCTTGAGGGGGGCCTAATGGAGTATGGGTTGCTCCCAGGTGCAGGGGTGCAGATAGGTGCTGCGCAGTCAGTACTAGGGGTTGGGCATTGGGACCCATATGACTTATTGGGGCAGTCGGAGGGTGTTATGGGGGGTATGGGAGTAGTACAGTTTGGTGGTTTCAGTTTTCCAGGTGCATGTGGGATGGCGGAGGTGGACATCAAATGGGTTGGGGCAGATTAAGTCAGGGTGATTGGTTTCTGCAAATGCCGTATGGTTCTGTTGGAGATTGGTTTTTACCATATGGGCAGCCTTATGGGGTTTATTTTCTGGGGGGAGGGGTTCTGTGTTTGTCAGGTGGTCCGTGGTTTGGAAGGGGCAATGGGGATGTAGTGGCTGCTGGTTCTGTGCTTCCTTCACAAGAAGAATTGCGGCATCAAGGGGCGGCAGATGTTAGTGGTACCTTGTCAATGCAGGGATGGCAAGATGATGCTTTAGTCATTGTTGTGAAGGCTGCAAAAGTCTAGGGGCAAACTTCATGAGTTGGTAAAAGGAATATGTCTAGGGGCAAGAAGAAGCGTTATAGATCTAGGCATCGCTGTCAAAAGAGGTGCGGGAAATCTTCTAGTTCTTCTTCCTTGGCTACTACGTCATCATCTTCTTCTTCCAGTTCTTCTTCCAAGAATAGGTCACAGGTAGAGGTGGTTAATGTTAGTGGAGGAGGGGATAGTGGGACTCCAGCTTTGGTGACTTTGTCAGAATTGTGGAAGGGTATGTCACAGTCTTTTAGAAATAAAATTTAAAAGCAAAAATATATTATTTTACAGTTGTTAGAGGAGCGGAGGAAAAGAGGAAAGAAAAGGAGCATTTTAAGGGCAGTGAATAGGGTACCTAGGACTATATTGAATTGGATTCTGTGTTTTTTGCATTTTGCCAGTGTTGTGGACCATCATGATCCATCTCAGTATGGGGCGTTGTCAGTTTACGCAGATACAATCTTCGCAACACATAAGGCTTATTCAGCTTGGGCTTGGCTTAATTATGAACGTTTTAGGGACAAAATGGAGGAGAATATGTTTATGTCTCCAGTAGTCAGGACATGAGTCTTTGGCTTACCCAAATGACTAATACAGCGGCAGGGTCACCTGTGTTTGGGTTGGGGCTGGGTCATTATCTTCCGCTGGTGGTAGTTCTGGGTCATCTGCTTAGCCATTTTGGGGGATAGCCGTGCAATCTGGCACTGCCAAGCAAAGTAGAGGATTGCTAGATGTCTGCTGGAGGTTTAATAGATCCCAGTCTTCAAGTTTAAACACCTCTGTTCCTATTGTGGAGTGACCCATGCAGTCAGTAAATGTCCCAAGAAGGCCAGAGGCAATGTGGCAGGTGGTTCTAAATCATAATCCAGCAAGCTCCAACATGACTGCAGCAGATGGTGCCAGTAGAAGAAGAAAAGAAGAAAGAAGAGAACATCATTGGAGCTGCTCTGAGGCCTGGGCTCTGGAGCTGGGCCTGACACTAGGCTGAGGCCCAGGAATTGCCGAGGCTCCGGTGTCAGAACACGGCCTCCAGGTTTGACCACAGCACCGGCCTAGGCCAAGACATTGGCCTTGTTAGGCCAATGCTGAGGTCATGGCGAACTATCATGTCCCTGGCCTATACAAGGCCAAGGTTTTGGCCTGGGCATAGGCCTCGCCAGCAGATCCTTCTAGATGAGTAAGTGGGAGCTGGGGGGAATCCTGGCTCCAGTATTTTTAAGGGTAGGTGGAAGGGAGGGATGGGAGGCTTTGGGAGGTCCTATTTTCATTTTTTTATTCATTTTATGGGTTTGGCTTTTTTAATGTTTGATTTGTTTTCTTCACATGAAGGAAAAAAATAAAAAATTCCATGAACTGAAATTTGTGGGAAAAAACCTCCCAAAATGAACCAAAAAATGATATTTCTTTTCTCTACATACCCCTAATGATGGGGCGAGAGACTGATGTGTATGGACCAGGAGAGAGACCATAGGATGATAGTGTCTGATAACTGAAAGGCAGCAAAGCAAGGCAGTGACTAGAGCCAGAGGGATGATGAACTGCATAAATGGAGGCATATCCAGCAGGAAAAATGAGGTAATAATACCCCTGTGCAGGTCATTGGTGAGGCATCACTTGGAGTATTACGCTCAGTTCTGGAGACCGTATCTCAAAAAGACAGAGATAAGATAGAAGCAATCCAAAATGGTGTGGGTTCTGCAGCGACAGACATATGAGATGAGACCTGAGGACCTAAGTATGTATACCCTAGATGAGAGGAGAGACAGAAGGATATGATACAGACTTAAATACCTGAAGGATATTGGAACACCCCCTTGACCAATTTCCTCACAGGGCATTTCTGGGTTCGGGCTCCCCCAGGGCGGATTCCATCAGTCCTCACATTCTTGGTGCCTGGTGAAGAAGGTGTTAGTGGGTGGGAGTTCCCTCCCTTCATCCCAGGAAAACAAATGGGACTGTGAACAAGACTGGCAGTATGTACAAATACTGTATTTTTCGCTCCATAAGACGCACTTTTTTCCCCCAAATGTGGGGGGAAAATGTTTGTGCGTCTTATGGAGCGAATATTAAAAAAAATTAAAAATTTAACAAACCCCCGCCCCCTCCTGACCCCCCCCCCAGACCTTCCAAATTAATTTACTATAACCCCCCACCCTCCTGACCCCCCCCCCCCCAAGACCTGCCATAAGTCCCTGGTGGTCCAGCGGGGGTCCAGGAGTGGTCCGGGAGCAATCTCCTGGACTTGGGCCGTCCGCTGCCAGCAATCAAAATGGCGCCGATGGCCCTTTGCCCTTACTATGTCACTGGGGTCAACCAATGTCAGCGATAGCCCCTGTGACATAGTAAGGGTAAAGGGCCGTCGGCGCCATTTTGATTACTGGCAGCCAACGGCCAAGTGGATTAATAATAATATTAATAAGATAACCTCACTACTTCTTCAAACTATTGTATTTCTTCTTGTTTCATTTTTTTAAATACAAGATCCCTTTGCCGAATCTCAAACCTGCAAAGTTGTGTTGGGTTCTAAATTTGGCAAAATGGTTATTCTACCTATATTAAATTTTATCTTGAACATTAGCCATTATAAATCTTTCAGAGTTTTAAGTTTTCTGAAGAATATATTTATATTAACATGAGTCCAGTAATCCTCTTTAGAACAATTCTTGGATATAATAAATTAAAGTTATACCCCTCTCCTTAGGGTGATTCTTCTGGATTAATTTGATGGCAGCCCAATTCTACTATAACAAAACCTCATGAAAATAACAAAACCTTTAATAAAGAAGGGCTGCTGTAAGTGTATTTATTAACCACCTGAACTCAGCTACTTGTTGACTTGCCTTCTTGTCACTGATTCACCACTGTAAAGAATTAATTTACTTTAATTGCAATAGGTTTGGGGTTTAAATATGCACTTACCCATCATATTTCACCTTCTGGCACAATATCTTTGAAGCTAGGATTCCCAGGATACAAGTCTTCCAAAGCAACAGCAGCATCCTACTGCAGAAACTGTTGTCATCAGCAGAGTAAGGGAACAGTGCAGCTCAGAGTAATATACTTTTACCTGTAATTAATCATTACTAGATTTCTGAAGACAGAATGCAACTGGCTATAATGATTAACTTGTGCCTATCTTGGGTCCCTAAAGACATCAGAAATGCTGTAGCTATTTCACTAACTTAGTATTTCTTGTTGCTGTATTTACATAAATTTGTTTTCAATTCTTCTATTGCATATGATTGTTTATACTTGTATCTAAGCATAAATTACTACTTCACAGTTAGAAACCTTGTATTTTCTCTACTTAAAGCTCTGATTGATTGACTAATTACTTCTAAACCCTGGCATTAGGCCCCAGCTGTTATGCTCAGGTATACCTTAGGAAGAAGATCCGTAGGTTCTCCCGTCAGGTGGCGAGACAGGAACAGAAGATGTGACCAACTGATCCTCGGCACTGGAGACGGAGGCGACTGAGGAGACAGACGAAGAATCGTGACGTCGAAGAAAGGAAGTGTGTCTTCGCCACTGGAAGTCTGCGGTCCCCCAGGAGGAGCCCATAGGGACCCAGACCGCTGGGACTTAGGTGGACCTTTGAGAGATCAAGAAGCTCGGTGCAAGGGCTGACTGGAGCTTCACCCCTGGAAGCCCGCGGTCCCCCCGGGAGAAGCCCGTAGGGACCCGGGCCACTGGGACTTAGTGGGTTAATGGTAGTAATCCCTATGCCTTCTGTTAAGGCTAGTAACTGCCATTACCGAACAGGTTACCCCATGCTGATCATAACGTAAAAGGCAGGGTCCTCGAGTGTTGTTGTTTGAATCCAATACCCCTTTGTTGTATTTGGCGGTCCAAGGACTCCTCCCGTGGACTGCTACACTTCCCTTGGGCCGGACCTCCTGCAGTGCTCTTCGGCATTGTCGGACCAACTCTCTCTCTGGTGCAGAGGAACGCTGCCACTGACTCCTGTGACAGGACGCCACCGATTCTGCTGGGCCTGGTTCCCCTAGGGTGTCTGCGTACCCAACATCCTCTAATTTAAAGGGCCAGTGGCTAGAAAGACCTCTGTGGACATTTTTCCAGTGCCTCAGCACCAAGTCTTCTACAGTCATTGTACTGTGAGTTGCTCAGCATTCCCTGCCTTTGTTCCTGTCTTCACTTCCAGTGTTTTGTTCTTCGGTTCTTGTGGTCTTCATCTTGTCTGTCAGCTCCTGTGGTCAGTCTTTCAGTTCCTCAGTTCTTCTGCATGCCTTGCCTCTTGCGTTGCTCCTCATCTTTCTGCCCTACCTATCTGTCCCATCCTTCCTGGATGGATACTCGGTATTGACCTCGGCTTGCTTCCTGGACTTCTCTTGATTGCTGCCTGCCACCGACAACTGCCTGATAACTGGACATTCATTGAATGCAGCCAGCCTTGACCCAAGCTTGTCTTCAATTTCATTTGCACATTCCAGATCTATGGATCTTCTGACCATTAGCAGAGGCCCACTCCTAAGACCTGCCGGCCCCGGCACCCAAGAACTCAACCCAAGGGGAAACATGGGCTAGTATATAAAAAGCTCCAGTTAAGCCTCTGCCTCATCCAACTCCTGACAGGGCTCCACCCTGCAGGTTGCACCAAACTCCCCTCAGTCCAAGGGTCCAGGGCCCACAACACCCTTCTTAACCTCTTCCACTGTCAAAACGGAGAGCGATGTTGCAGTTGCATCAAAAGCATCAAGGCTTATTGATTAAGGGTAGTATTCCCTATGCCTTCTTTTAAGGGTAGTAACCACCACCGAGCAGGTTACCCCCATGCACCCTTTTCTTCATTTCTATCCTCTAGCATTTAGGGATCCGCAGTGTTTATCCCATGCCTGTTTGAATTCTTTGACTGTCTTTGTCTTCACAACATCCTCCAGAAGGCCATTCCAGGAATCCACACTCTCTCCATGAAGAAATATTTCCTGATGTTCGTTCTAAGTTGTCCCCCCTGGAGTTTCATTTCATGACCCCTAGTTCTATTGTTTGCTTTCTAATGGAAAAGGTTCATAGTTTGTGCATCATTAAAACTTTTCAGGTATCTGAATGTTATGACCGTCGGGTCGCAGATGGCTGCGACTGCATGTGCTTACCTCCTGCACTGCTCTCCTGCCCTCCCGGGGCTCCTCGCAACTCGGGCCAGCCTTCACTGCCGCATTCCCTGGGACTCCTCATGGTGGCCCTGATGCCACCATTTTCCTCGACTCTAGGCCTCTGTAGGCGCATGTGCATGCCATGGGCCCTCCTTTCTAGCCTCATCAGCAGGAACCTCAGGGGCATAGTAGTACAGTCTATCATCCTTACAAATTAGATTATTGCAATTCTCTTCTCTTAGGTCTCCCTGCAATAACCATTAAACCCCTTCAGCTGGTCCAGAATGCTGCGGCTAGACTACTCACTAACTCAAACAAAAGAGCCCACAATTCACCCACACTACAAGGCCTGCACTGGCTCCCTTTAAAATCCAGGATCACCTTCAAAATACTGTTGATGATCCACAAGGACATTCACGGCATTGCTCCTCTCAAGCTAAGCTTTCAACTTCGCATACACACATCTACCAGACCAATCAGAAACGCCTACAAAGGATCTCTATACGCACCTCCGATCAAAACCACTTTAAGAAAAACGCGCCTTTTCTACAGCCGGGGCCCACCCTTTGGAACTCGCTTCCTCCGGAGCTGAGACAAGAACCGTGTCTTCAAACATTCAAGAAACACCTCAAAACTTGGCTCTTCAGACAAGCCTTCCCGGAGGCTTGAGAACATTCGGACACTGGTCAAAGGACATAACAGGACATTAGGGAGACTCTGGTCAATGGACTTAACTGAACCGTAGAGAGACTCAACCTCTCTAGCATATCCCCCAATCCATAGAGAGACTCAACCTCTCTAGCATATTCCCCGATCCTGATTTAATGCCACTCATCCCTCCCCCTCCTCGCTCTTCCTTTTCCCCCATCCTCCTCGCTCTTCCTTTCCCCCATCCTTCAACCAGATCTTCTCAATCCATCTTTCAGCCTGAGGTTCTCAACCCTCTCCTTCCTCATGGCCACCCGATTCCTCTGGGCCCCACCACACCCTTCCTATTCCGCTTACTCATAGCAATATATATTAGTCGCCTTACTTTATGTATCGCTTTTTTTCCACTGTTTTTGCTGCCCCATTATATTTGTCATTCGTTTTTTGACGACCTGTTTATTTATAATCAACTGTTATCTATAATGGTTTTATTTATAATTGCTTATCTATAATTATTTTTTCTATATTCACCTGTTTTATTTATAATTGCTTATTTATAATTATTATTATTTTTTCTATATTCACCTGTTATTTAATGATTTGACGACTTGTTTCAATGTAACGCCATAGCTGCGACTGTTCTGTTTCAATGGAAACCGATATGATTTGATATTTTTATCAAGAATGTTGGTATATAAAAATTCTAAATAAATAAATAAATATATCAATCAATCAATCTCCGGTTGATAACATCATCAGACCAGGGTATTTAATCTCCATCTTCGCCCTCAGTTAACCGACTTGGCAGCAAGTTCCGTACATCTATGACTACTGTTTCCTGTTCCTGAGACTACGCTTTGGGTGTTGCCGTGAACCCTGTCTGGTACTCGCTCCTTGAGGGCCAGTGTACGCACCGGGGACTTGCTCTCCTGGCCTACCCCGCTCCTTGGGCTGGCTCCGAGTCTCTTGGGTTCTGTCCTGCAAGGTTCCCCATTTCTTGGGGCTATCTCTGGGACACCTCTACTATTTGTGAGTACTACGAAGGACTTCCCCACTCCTCGGGGTTGTAACCACATTGTGAACAAGATTGGTTGTGCCTCCCGCTCTTCGGGACCACACTCACAACTACAGTGATTGCCAGAGCATCCACGCTCCTTGGGGCACGTGCTCCAACTTCTTAGGACTTGCGAGCTTCCCCGCTCCTCGGGGTTGCGCCTACGAATGACATTGGGACTGCCTCCACTTCCCCACTCCTCGGGGCGGTGCTACATCATCTCTTGAGGCTCACCCGGGATTCCCTGTCCTGTGGGCTGGCTTACGGCATTGCATCATCATCCTGCACTGTGCAGCTCTTCCCTTCGGGGTTGCCCGCTGGAGTTCCTCCTGATTGCTCAAGCCTCACACTCCCCGCTCTGCGGTCTACCTGGCATCCCTTTCCTCGGGGTCCCTGCCCAGGGCTCGCCTCCAGTCTACTCTGTCAGAGGTCCCCTCCTGGTGCCTCCGGATCCCTCTTTTCCTTTACCCAGAGCTCTCTGCTGTCTCTGAACTTGCCTCCCGCCGGTGCAGACCTGTGAGGGTCCTTCCCACGGGTAGTGTCAACTTGCATCTCGGACCAAGGGCCCACATACCAACAAATCATAACAATACTGACCTCATCATATTTTGTTTATTTGAATTCTGCTCTGAAGAAGGAGTATTAGCTCTCAAAAGCTAGTAAAGAAATGTATTAATTTAGTCCAATAAAAAGGTATCACCTTATTTTATTTTATTTTTTTTTTATTTCTGTGCATTCAAGTAGACTAATATGGCAGCCAACTACTTTACTCACAACATTTGTCATTGTAAGGTTTCCATTCACCATGCTTTTCTCTTTTGTGGTTTTGATTATCAATATAAAGACAGAACTATAAGGAATGTAGTTCATTAGAGTGGGAGTCTGGAAATCAAAATTTAACCAATGATGTCTTGATGGAATGAAGTTAGGTTGGCAACATTGTTAGCTATACTTGGTATGGATATACTTGATAGAACTATACACCTTTTTATGAAGAAAATATTAGGTTGAATATAATAATAGGCCTCACAGAATTTATATCAATCCCCATTATAAATCACGTGTTCACATTAAATTTTATCTGCATAGTACTAATCCCCTGAGCCTTACTGTTGAATTACAATCAAATATCACGTCACAAACAAATAATAGCAAAGTCCTAAACTGCAGAACTTTTACAAAGAAAGATATTTGTGTTGGGAATGTATCAAAAAACCAATCATACCAAGAATATAGATGGTCAAAAACCTTGAGCATCTGATTTTCAGAGCAGAAAAAAGGCCAAGCAGGATGGGAAAGCTTGTACACTTTCTTTTCTCATGTCTTTCCTAGGTCTTGACTTTGTGGCTAAGACAGGAGGTGTTTCCTCTGAGCTGGGTAAAAGCTGATTAACAGGCAATGGGCTTAGGTGAGCTAGAATCACTGAGAACTATGATCATTAAAGAATGAGCAAGCTAGAAGCCTAGCTGCACTTTAAACCCTGTCAATGGAAACCCCTCTCACTGAGAAAGAAAGCCTTGGGATGTTGGCCTTGCAGTGGTAGAACTTCAGACCAAGTAAAACCAATTTTGAAAAAAACAGCGATCCACTCACCCTGAGCAATTACAGACCAGTATCAATTAGCAGAACACTTAGAGGACAATAATACTCTGTACCCATCACAACATGGATTTCGCAAAAACTATAGCACTGAAACACTACTACTTATGCTAACAGACAACATCATGAGAGGTTTCGACAGCGGTAAACATTACATTTTAGTAATGCTGGACCTATCAGCAGCATTCGACACAGTAAATCCTATTAAATAGATTAGAAGAAATAGGACTATGCAACACAACAATCAAATGGTTCAAATCATACCTAGATAACAGATATTCCAAGTGCAAATCAAAAAAGCAATGTCAGAAAGAATAAACCTTCAAACAGGAGTTCTGCAGGGATCAGCCCTATCTGCCACACTATTCAACATATACATGCTGCCGTTATGCCACCTGCTAGCTGGTCTGGGCATCTCAACACTACATATATGCTGACGATATTCAATTAATACTTCCAATTAATGACTCAATTGAGAAAACATTAACCTTAGCCAACATGTATCTAGATATAATAAACAGCTCTTAAACCAGATGGAATTTGTTATTAACATAGAGAAAACAGAATTCCTACATCTTGAACGAAAAAACATCATAATCATTCAAAACCCAATCACAATCAATAACACCAAAAAATACAACTAGCAGAGAAAGTACGAAACCTTGGAGTGATTATCAATACGGAACTAAGTATGAAACAACATATATCTCTAAAAGTAAGAGAAGGTTACGCCAAACTTATGACTCTCAGAAGACTTAAACCACTACTAATACCAAATGACTTCCGGTCAGTACTACAAGCATTAATTTTTTCAAGCACTGATTACTGTAATGCCCTTCTACCACGATAAGACCACTACAGGTATTACAAAACACAGCTGCAAGAATTTTAACCGGTAAAAGTAAAAGAGACCATATCACCAAAACCCTAATTGAACTACACTGGCTACCCATTGAACAAAGAATTCAATACAAGACTCTTTGCACCATACATAAATTAATACACGACGAAAAGGCAGAATGGCTGAACACAGCCCTTCACGTACACGTCCCTAATAGAAACTTGAGATCAGCAAACAAAGCCCTACTAACTATTCCCTCAGTAAAAACAGCCAGACTAACTCAAGTAAGGGATAGGGCCCTATCCCTGGCAGGACCTATAATATGGAACACAATGCCTTTAGAAATCAGAGCACAAAGAGACATCAAAGCATTCAAAAAATGTTTAAAAACATGGCTATTTAAGCAAGCATACCACAAAGAGAATGAAGAGTAGAATCCAGGGAATTGTATGATGCAGTCCGAAGAACTCCCACACACACACATCAGCTTACTCGAATGGTGTAGTGTGTATATTTTATTTTACTTACCTCCCTTAGATTGCAACAACGGAGGACAAGACTTAAGTGTTAATTTATCTTATAGCCGATATACTTAAGTAGACATGACTTATCACAACCACTAAGTAATATTTAATATGAAACTATGTTACAGTATTTGATGGCACCTGTTTAGTTAATATAACTCAACACATTAAGTTTGAAATTATGTGCCTTATTGTGAACCGTTGTGAACGGGCAACTAGTTTAACGACGGTATAGAAAAGATTTTAAATAAATAAATAAATAGATAGATATATAAATAAATAATAATTGAGGGATACATTTTCAGTAAGCCACCTGAGAAAGTACAAGTGTACATTGCAGCCCATACAAACTGCTTGCACAGGGGATGGTTATGCATATAAGAAGTACACAGGTACTTTAAATCATCCTCCACTGGGAGGATAAAATAAACATGTTGAGTACATGTATTTTTAAAATTAAATGTCCATGTTAGTTTTCTCCCCCAGTCAAGGTTCTGGCTCCTGGATTTCCTCTTAAATGCTGATGAAATTACATGTATATTTTTAGTTGGCTGAAAATTCACATTGGTGGGATTCAGATAATCTACTGCATAATCCCAGATGTTATCTGTGTAGTTCCTAAGCCTTTGAAACATTAACCTGAATGCAAAAATACAAATCTTAAAATTATGAATGTTGTAGTAAAAAAAACAATGAAGTCTATATTCAGCACCACACTGGCATGCCCCAAGATAGTTAGATAACCTGTATCTCACTAGCTCAGGGGCAAGTGGGACATTGCCAGCTATATGGTTAAATTAGCCAGATATATAGTGATTTTTGTTATTTCATTTATATACTGTATTACTAAGCCAGATAACAAGCAGTCCTAAAGTTAGCAAGTGTATGGAACTGTGGGGTTTGAACCCTTAGCTTTGGATGATTGCAGATCTAAAGTCCTGCCAGGGGAGCTATACTGGCTTATAAGGATGTGGGGAAATGAGTGTTTAGTAGCTTCCCAGGTACTGTGGGGTAGGGCTAGGCCCAACCAGACTCCCACTGGCTATGAGAAAATCCACCCCAGTGCTTAAATAGTAGCTGCAAGGAAGTGCCTTTGCCTGCACAAGCTCGTCCAAGGATTTGCAGTGGCCTTTGAGTTAATGTAGCACCAGAAGGACTGCTGGCTGTTCCAAGTCTCTATCTCGGTAAGGAATCTATACCTTGTCTACTTTGGTTATTCCCTTCTACAGCCATAAATCAGGAATTATCTTTTTGCTTTGGTTTTCTGCATTAAAGAATCAGTGTGAGTACAGCTACTCGGTGGTCCTTTTTTCCCTGCCAGCCCCTTTTTGAAAGTCCTACAGCTTCAGAGGTTTTTTTAAAATACTAGCAGTTCAGGGAAAGATTTTTCAGTTAATAGAGCGCAGTGGACTGGGGGTGGGGTTTTGCCTTTTTTGATGCTTGTTTGTCTGTTGTGATCAGCCAGTCTACACATGAGATAAAAGGGCCCATGCCTTCAGTTACGGCTCTGGGAATTGCTACACACTTCTGGGGAAATGGCCATATGAAAAGTCAGCCTTTCCTTTCTTCATCATCCTGATTATAGCTACAGTTGAGGAAAGACTTAAAGATCAGCACCAACAAACACAATTTTTAACCCAACAAATACAGTCACTTCAGGAGTAGTATTCAGAGCTTGCCGAAACATGGGAGCAAAGGAATCAGCAGTTGGAAACATCCCATGCCTTGTTGATAGCTGCCTTGGGCAAAAACTGTTCAGCCCCCAATTTATTACCTCCCAAGCACTTTGAAGGGAACAGGGGATGTATTTCGGGGTTCCTGCACTAATGTAATTTACATTTCCAGCTTTATTCAGACTTCTTTGTGGATGACGCAAGGAAGCCATGTTGGATAGTTATACTACTGACTGGAGATGACCTGAAATAGGCTCCTACATTGATGGAGAGGGTCCCTAACACCACATGGGAGATTTTCCTTTAAGAATTCAAAAAGATGTTTTCTGATCCCCCACCAAAAGGGTACTAATGCAATTACGCAAGGAATAGGCTCTGTTTTGTCCTACACTCAGGGCCGGAGGAACCAGTAGGCGAGCTAGGCCTGTGCCTGCTGCTCCAGTGTAGAAACCACAGCGTGGTCTGTGGACCCCTAGCCTGAGTTGGGGTTGACGTTACCTGAGAGGGTAAACCCCGTGTTGCGTTCGTGCCTCTTCTCGCCCCTCGCTCCACCCTCTCTACTTGGTATGCAATTCCCTTCGGCTCTGACGGACAGTTCAGCCGTGGCTTCTCTCCGCCTCTTGGTCCCGGTTCCCCCAGGCTGGCCTGACGCTACGGATCCACCATGTTCCTGATGACATAAGGGCATGTGCGTGCGCTCCAGACTTTGTACCAGCAAGGGCGTGAACCTCGGGGTGTCCCCCCATAGTGACGTCATCCATCTGCACTTTAAAAGGTCTTTGTTCGCTAACCTCTAATGAGTTAGCAAGGAACTCCAACAGGACTTGCTTCGGCAGTCCACGATACTTGCAACAACGATCTGAGTCAGCCTGGGAACCCATCCCCACTGCTTGGCCTTTTCAAACTTACCAGGATTACCCGCTCCATGGGGACTCCGCTCTCTCTTCTTGATTTCAGATTGCCAGAACACTCGGAAGACTCCTCATTTCCTGGAAGCGATCGCGGACATGAACACAGTGAGTTCTATTACATAGGAATCGGTACTCACATCACGAGGGCCTACATTCCTATTGCTCTGAAGACTCCCTTCCGTCCAAGACGTTATCGCAGGTACGGAGATCTAGAGTTACATTGGCAAGATTACACAAGGAACCAGTACTCGCTCCACGAGGGCCCATGTTCCTAGAATCTTATACAGACTGTCTTCTACTCTAGAAGCCATTTCATATACAGCAATTGTGAGTTCTTATTACAGACTGTTCCTGAATGTACTGAAGACTCTCTGTGGCATAGAGACCATTGCAGACATCTACTATTGTGAGTGTACCATCTTATCCAGTATACCCTGTCTACTCACTACTTCTAGTCTCTCTCTCTAGCTCAGCGACCCAGAGATTATATTCCAGTATCAGAGGGACTTCAGCCTTGCTGGACATAGCGACTCACTACTGCCACCTCTGGTGGTCCAGCTTCCAGTCTAATAAAGAACTATTGTGTTTATCTCATATTCTAACCTAGCCGGTGGTTCCTCTCAGGATCTCCTCCTGGGGCGCTGTCATCTGCCATCGGCCCAGGGATTCACCATTTCCTCCAAGTGGTCATTCCTTTCACTATTGTCACCTTGTGGGAGCCAACCACTACAGACCACTGACTCCGCTCACGGAAGTATTATATAGACAGTTACTCCTCTTTCTCTGAGACTTGCCAGCAGCTTATATATATATATAGATTGCTACTTGCTACTCCGTAGCGGGGGCATGATAGATTGCTATCTCTATAGCGAAGTACTATACCTATTGCCAACTCCTCTTCCTTGGAGAGTTGATCCATAACAGATTGCTACTCCTTAGCAGAGTGATACAGCTTGCTACTTCCTTTCCTTACAGGAGTATCTAACAGCAGTTCGCTAACAGAATTACAGATAACTAACCCCTCCCCTCTGGAGGAGCAGGTCATGTCATATCGCTACTCCTTCCCCTTTCAGGCACAGCAGAACAGCTTGCCAACTCCGCCCTCCTGGCGGAGTGAGCAACAGCAGATTGCTAACTCCTCCACTTTTGGAGATGGAGAGCGTAACACCCCCACAGGTCCCCAACGTCAGGAGGCAAGGCCGGAGGAAGATAGAGGCTAGCTGGAGCTTCACCATTACCAGTCCAAGTTCCCCACGGGTTGAACCCTTGGGTGCTGGGACCAGCTGGACTTAGGTGGACCCCTGAGGCGTGGTATAAGCGCTGGGTCCGGAACTGGAGCGGGACGCAGTTGGAGTCAGTTGGCTGGCAGGAAGACAAGACAGGCAGAGTTCAGGAGCCAGCAGCAGGAGAAGGAGGCGGGCGTCTGCCTAGAGACAGAGGGCAGGGATGGCCCTCTGTCTCTGGTCAGGGATGGCCAAGAGCCCCGATCCCGCCGCAGGGTAGATGAGCAAAGTGAGGTCCAGTCCAAGGTTCAGAGGCAGGTGGCAGACGAGCAGGGTGAGGTCTGGTCCAGGGTTCAGAGGCAGGCGGCAGACGAGCAGGGTGAGGTCTGGTTCAGGGTTCAGAGGCAGGGGCAGACGAGCAGGGTGAGTCCAGTCCAAGGTTCAGAGCCAGGAGATCCATCCGAAGAGACTCCAGGAAGAAGAGCACAAGGCCTGGTCCTGGAATAGGAGTCAGGTACTGGAACAGAAGTCCTTCAAGGAGAAGCGCAGGATCCAGAGTGAAGCAATGCAGGGGACCCGTTGCCAAGCTGTCTGGGTATGGCCCGAGGGAGCCTTATATAGTCCTGCGCTGATGATGTCATCCTCCAAGGTGGTCCTAAGTTTCTCACAGGCCCTTTAATAGCTGCCGCGCGCACACGTGCCTAGGGGAAACCCCAGACGGGGCCGGAAGCTGGTGGCATCTCATGCGCTGGCGAGGCCACGGAGGCCCCCGGCGTCGGCGGCTACGAGCAGAGAGGAATCAGAGAGGCAGGCCGTGGCAGCCGACATCCCAGGCAGGGCCCAGAGGCGTAGCCATGTGGAAGGAGCCGGCATGGGGGTTCCGTGGGCGGTGAGTGCAACATCCAGGTCTCTCCCTTATCTACTTTGGTTATTCCCTCCTGCAGCCATAAGTCCAGAAATGTTTGTTTGTTTTTTTTGTTTTGGTTTCCTGCATTAAAGAATTAATGAGTGTAGCTAATGAGTAGTCCTTTTTTTTCCCCCTGAAAGCCAGATAAATCTATCCAGCTAACTTTAACTTATCTGGGTATATTCAGTGATGTGCCAGTGCTGCTGAATATCCTTGCTGAATAATTCTTTTGCTAGCAAAATGTGACTTATTTTGATGGGTTGTGCAACTAATTGTGCATTTGTTTTATTTTATTATTTATTCACATATATTTATATAAGTAGTTTCCAGATAATGGGTTACACTTTGAAACATATTTAAGGGTCATTCCATAACAAGTGGACCAGAGGTCCACACTCAGCCTCCTCCAAATCAAACAAAATTTTGCACAGATGTTCTCTAGGGTCTCAAACAAAACCGTACAAAATTTTTCACCTGCCTCTCCATTGGTTGGAGAGTTAGAGGCAGTTGAATGGAAGTCATCTCTTGAATACCATGCTCCGCGCAACCTAAAATGGTAATTTTGTCCAGGTGCTGCAGCCCGACAACACCTCTCAGGGCCTGACATTTTGTGGATTAGTACATCCCCTGGTGGTGAGTACCAGTGCAAAGTCTGGAGCATAACATGAGCTTGCCTCCCTTTTTATGGGCCAGCAAAGTATGTGAAAAATGTTAAAAGAGAAATATAAGGCCTACTTTGACTCCTCATTGGTCCTGACCTATACTTTGATTCAGGCCCCGACTAGACCAGTAGTCATGGCCCATATCATATGCATATAAGATTTGCACTAAGAGGCTTTACAGGCAACTAGAAGCAAATATATAATTACCTAAAAACACAATGTTATTTTTGAATGCAAATTTTTGCCAATTTTCAGGTGCAAATATCGCTCATGTGTAGTTTTTAATTCTTTTCTTTTTTATGTATTTTGAAATACATCTTTTTTTGCACAAAAGTCGCCCTGTTTCATTTTGGACCCGATATTGCTTTGGTCAGAATTAAGGCCCTGATGATATGCATCATTTGCATGCGTGGCCGCGCTATGTTAAAAAGAGGCATTTCTGGCGCCCTGTTGTATAAAACGCAAATGAGCTAGAGATGTGAAATTCTACAGTGCGGCGAAGCTTGTTGTGCTAACCATACTTGTAGCTTATTACACATCTTGCTTTGACGTACTTTTATAAATGATCCCTCAAAATGGACATTTTATTGTGCTGTGTTTACTGCATGCAAGCTTGAACAAGTAAAAGTATCATCTTCACAAGGAACTATGTATTACGACTGTCGCTGCCCAACGTCTCCACTCCGCCCTCCTTACCTCTCTGGTGACTCCTCCTGCAGTTGACGGACGTTTGGCTGCGCGGCGTCCACCTGCCGTCCTCTCCTGTGTCCCCGGACCGGCTTGGGCGCTGCCTCCCGCCATGCTGTTTAGCTGCCTTAGGGCGCACGTGCCGCGCGGCCCTGCTTCAAGTACCTTCAGTGGCGCGAACCTCAGGGGCGTCCCCCTGTGATGACATCATGCAACCAGGATACAAAAGGCCTATGCGATTGCTAGCTAATCGAGTTAGCAAAGGTTTCCTAATGGATGGGATTCGCTCTCCATACCTTGCAACTCTGCCTCCTTTGGACCTACTCTATTTGGAGTACCCGCTCCTCGGGGGCCTCTCTCTCTTTCTTATCTTTCAGGTCGCAGTCTGGAACTGATACTCGCTCCTCGAGGGCCCATGTTCCTGGACTCGCTACTTGGACTCCACTTCGGCCAGCAAGACACCGCTGCCTATAACATCTGTGAGTTATTTATTTATTTAGGATTTTTATATACCGACCTTCTCAATACAAGTATCAAATCAGGTCGGTTTCCAAAGAACAAAACTGTCGTGGTTAAGGCGTTACAATAAACAGAGTTTCTGAACATAGGAACATCAATAAATAAATATTACATATTACATAGACAACAGTAACTCGTCAAAATAACGTGGATAAATATGGGAATAGCTAAATAGGGGTAGTGTAACTTGGGATATACAGTTAATGGAAAATTGTATATGGGCGCAAACATGAGTAGTGCAAGAGCTCGAAGAACTAATGCATCAACAGAAGAGTGTTTTCAATACAGGTGGGCTGTCCAGATCATGGGCGGTTGAGGAGCTTATGGTGGACTATTTTGCTCTTTGACCGGTGTCAGAATGTTCCTGTGATTCTGGATAGGCTTGCCGGAATAGCCATGTTTTTAGGTTTTTCTTAAAAGTTAGATGGCAAGTCTCTTGGTGTAGATCCGGCGGTAATGAGTTCCAGAGGGTGAGCCCGGCTGTGGAGAGTGCTCGTTTTGTTAGTGAAGTTTTCATCGGGGGGGCATATAAGGAACCTTTGTAGTTGTATCTGATAGGTCTTTGTGATGTGTGAGGGCGGAGTTGCGAGTTTAGATTTAGTTTGGCGATGCCCATAATATCCTTATGAATCATTGATAGTGTCTTGAAGGTAATTCTGGCTTTTATAGGAAGCCAGTGAAGGCTGTGAAGGATAGGTGTGATGTGGGCTCTTTATTTGTGTTGGTGAGTAACCTCGCCGCAGCGTTCTGCACCATCTGTAAGGGTTTTGTAGATAAGAGTTACCATCTCTATCTCTCAGAGCTATTCCCTGAAACCAGGTACTCGCTCTTCGAGGGCCTGCCTTTACTCCAGCTCCTGTGCTCCCCACTGAGAGACCGCTGCATGAGTACATTACCAACGAGGCTCTATTCCTGAACTCTGCATATCCTGCTACTACTTACAATATCAGTTCTCTCTGTTACAGCACAGCCATTGTGGGATCGCTGTTCCAGAGCCTGAGGGACTACAAGCCCAACCGGGCTACTTTCCAGATCACTACTGCCCCCTCTGGTGGTTCACCAATCCTGTATAATAAAAGAACGAGTGTGTGTGTGTGTGTCTCCTACGCTGAGCCTGACCTGTGGCCCCTTACGGGCCTTCCCCCCGTGGGCATGGTCATCTGCCACAGGTCCAGGGATCCACCCAAAACCCTTACAAATAATAACACTATGGTAATTTGATGTTAGCAGTGTGTTGTGGCAGAGATTTTGGGAACATGCCCTGGCCTGTAACACTATTGTGCTCTTTGTGTCAAAGGAGGACATTGAAGCAATCAGACCTGTTGAGGATGAGATGTTTAGCAAAGTTCATACAGCTGCTAGATCAAGGGAAAATCATCAATTCAAGCCCTTTGATTCAACTAAAATTTACATTAGCAAAATTTTGAATGACATCACCTCGTTTATTGCAAGTGTTCTAGAACATGAACGTGAATATTTTCATGCCCTTCAAGTATCCAGCTTCCAACCTGGTCAGTATTTAGCCTGCATCTATGATAAATTCTAGTGGACTGGCCATATATGTGAAGTCTCAGCTGAGGAATGTGATGGCTTGATCAATTTCTTGCACCCTCAAGGTCCTGCCAGGTTATTTTACTGGCCGCCCCATAGAGATACCTGTTGGGCTCCAGAAGAGTGCATTATTGCTACCCTTGATGCACCCATAACAACTTCATCATACAGGCAGTACATTTATTCACAAGCCACTTTGTCATGCATCGATGGGACATTCAAAAGCATGTGCAAGGCAGGAAAAATCACTAACTTAATTTTTGTGAAATCTGCAATTTAAGCAGCTCTTGTATGTAGTGTCTTGCCTTTCCTTGTTTTGTGCTTAAATAAAAGCTTGGAAACCTGTGGCTGGTAACTTGTCCAGCTGTTTGGAGTGGCCCCTAGGCGATGGGGTTGTCAATTTTGCTGAATTGGAAATGGCTCAGCCACCACTGACCAATGCAAGGTAACTAATCAGCATACAAAGTGTTGCACTTACTTTGATGACTAATTTATGAAAATATGTCTAAACAAATATGTGTCAAAAGCTAAAAGTGAGGTAAGCACAGTAAACTGAGCTGCATTGTAAAATTTCACATCTCTAGCTCATCTGCATGTTTCATAGTTGGATGCCAAAGATGGCTCTTTTAACATAGTGCATTCACGTATGCAAAGGATGCTTGTCTTTGGGACTGTAATTCTGACCAAAGCAAGGCTGGGTCTAAGACGAAACAGGGTAACTTTTATAGCAATAAAAAAATGCTCTTTCAAATGACATTAGAAAGAAAAAAATTAAAAACTACACAGTAAAAATATTCACACTCAAAAAATGGCAAAAATTTGCATTAAAATGTGATATCATGTCTTTATGTAACTACATCTTTGCTTCTAGTTGGCTGTAAAGCCTCCTAGTGGAAATCCTAGATTTACATCATGGGCCATGAATACTGATCCTGTATGGCCTGAATCCAAGTATACATCAGGAGCAGTGAGGAGTCAAAGTAGGCCTTAAATTTCTTTTGTAAAATTTTTCACATACTTTGCCGGCCCATAAAAAGGGTGGCAAGCTCATGTTAGGTTCCAAATTTTGCATAGCAACGTAGCACCAAGACATTGTAATAATCCACAAATTTTCAGGCCCCAGCAGGGGTTGTTTGGCTGCAATGCCCGGACAAAGAGGTCGCTTGTTGTGTGTGGAGCACAGTACTCCAAGAGCGACAGTCATTCAGCTGCCTCTAGCTCTTAAACCAATAGAGATCCAGCTGAAAAGTTTTGCACAGTTTTGTTTGAGGCCCTAGCAAACATCCACACAAAATTGTATTCAATTTGAAGGAGGTGGAGCGTGGATGATTTTCTAAATTTGTCCACTTGATATGGAATGTCCCATATACATCATGAATTTCAGAATGCTGTAGCTGCAGGTTGAAGTCCTCCCTATCTCTGGTATCTTATTTACTAAGACAAATAGCTCCTACTGCTGTAATATGAGGTTCAAGGTCAGTTAGATATGAAGTATGCAATAGTAATTGAACTGAATCTCATATAAGATAGGGAAAGGAAGTGAGATGCTATGAAAAACCTGAAGCTCAAAATGGACTAAAGGATTGTGATTGTAAATCGTACTTTGTGAACTTTGACATGTTCCCTTATTTACAGAGATCATATTGTCTTTGAAATGTTCTAAACTGTGGGGTGACAAGTTCCTTTGGCAGGTGAAGCAAACTGGAGATTCTTCAAATCATGCTGCACTGCACTTTTGTCGAAACAAAATAAAGGTCGGTGAAATAAAGTCCAGCTTTCAGTAGGGACATGGTAGCCTTGCCTCAGAATTAGTCACAATCACAACTACACTCCCCTTTCCTTATAAGCAAGGTTCTGGCTCTGACTAGGGAGCTCTGCAGCCCTCTTGAACATACTATTTTGTGATCCTTGGCTTTCTTCAGGCCAAGTCAGTCTTGCTTCTATGGTAAAACTCCCAGTCTCTTCATGTCCTTGTTCCAAGACTTGCAAGCAGTTCCCACTTCTATAGGACTGGCAATCATCAGTAAATTTATAGAAATTCAATAGAACCCCCGGAAATGAGATATTGTAAGCCTGGGCAGGTCACATATGCTCCTGTCACTGTTGCTGCTGTTGTGCTATTCCATGCCATCCCCCACGTCCTGTTGTTTCCCATGCTGCAAGCATAGAGCAAGGCCCCTAGCTCATATACAGGCCGATGCAATACCGTGTGCTGCGGCCAGGGCACGGCTCAACACGCAATTGGACACGCTTTTTGGATGCGCGTCCATGAACCCCAATGCAAAATGGGGGTTAGCATGTCCAAAATGCACGTCCAATCGAGCATGATAGCGCTCAAGAAATGTAAATTCACGTTGATGAGGATATTAGCTATTATCCGACGTGCACATTTTTACTCTTAAAAATTAACGCCTGCCCCTGAGCAGGTGTTAATTCTTGAGGAGCCCCAAAAGTTTACAGAAAAGAAGAAAATACTGCTTTTCTGTAGCTCTGTGGCAATATTAAGTCAGAGGAACTGAAAAGGGAGAACCGTTAAAAAAAAAAAAAAAAAAAAAAGTGTGCTGGCGATCAGGTTAGAAAATGGACGCTCGTAAAATTTGAGGGTTCATTATCCTAACCTGCTGGCAGCCACCTCTCCTGGGCGCCTGATGCCCAGGAGTGCTAGGGAATCAAAATTTTCCCTAGCGCCGCCTTTTTATCGTGGTAGCTCATTTAAATATAAAATGTGACACCCAGGAGAGGTGGATCGTCGCGCCCGTTTAACGGGTGCCAATATTGCTTCCGGCCTGATAGTCTGCCTTTCAGCTTCCTGCCTGTGGACCAAGAAGACAGCCAATGCGAGGAGAGGAGGCCCTGCTGGAAGGGTGTGCACACCAAGGAATTTCAGGAGGACACACGTAGAAACCCAAAAAGCCAAGTGAGAAAAACGAGAAACTGTGAATGTGTTCATTAAAGTTACTGTAGTTAGTTTATTGTGTATTTAAAGACAATTAGAAGCTGTCAATGGGGCGATGTAATAAGGAGCACTAATGCCAGAACAGGTTCTTTACTCCTGTTTTATCATGCATTTTTCAAGAGTAAGTTAATTCTGGTATGTAACAAGGGTTTTAACTCCTAAAAAATACATGCTAAAAAAGGAGTAGAAATCCAATGCTAAAATTAGCACAGGCACATGTAAAAGAATGCACTGGCTATTTCTCAGCAATGCAGCAAGGTGCTTTAAAAGGACAGGCAGCTTAAATCAATTTCTTAATGCTGGAAATGTAACTCCTAGGTCAGAACAGGAGTAAACTGTAACTCACATTTCTGGTGGCCATCTTATACTATTGCTGTGCCCAGTTTTTGGTAATGTCTAGCTGCCTCTCTCAGACTGACAATAGAATAACTTTGGCCACGAGAAATGTAAGTTTACTCCACCTCGGACTCAGGAGTTTAATTTTCAGTGTAAGTTCTCAAGGCGGGCACCTATAGCTGAGCACTGCACCAGCACTGTGCATCCAGCTTTGACATACTGTTTAACTGTAGATGCCCATCCCAGGGAGCTTACACTTTTTTCAGCTAGCTAGCTGTAAGTGGCCACTCCAAAGCGCAAATTCTTGCATCCAAGGCCCTTGTGGCAGAGAATGGCAAGTAAAAATCAAAGCATAAGCTCTCTGGGGGTGGGGAAAGATGCCTAAAGATGAACAGGATGCCAAAGTGCATATTGGTCAGCACTGGGTGCCCACCCCAGACAGCTTCTGCTTTGAATTTACTTGCCATGCCTTGCCAAAATGGCATCGCATATGAGATTTGGTGTGTGCATCCCAACTTGTGTGCACATTTTCTCATTCAAGGTCATTTTGATAAGGAATGGCATGTAAAATAAAAGAATAAACTCTCGGGGTATGCACCTACAGCTAAATGAACAAAGCATAGACTGTCTGGGTGAGCACCGACAGCTGAACAGTACGGACTTTAGCACTACATAAGCGTGTGCTGTCCAACTGTTCAGGAAAACAAAGAAAACTGGTGCCTGGTGCCTGCCTCAGAGAGCTTACATTGGAAATTTAACTCCTGGGTCTGAAGTGGAGTAAACTCATATCTCTGGTGGCAAATGTTGTCTATTGTTATGCACAGTGTGGTACTCTACCCCAGACCAGGAAGACTTACATTTTCAATGTAAGCTCTCTGGGGCAGACCCCTAGAGCTGAACAGTACTTAAAAGTCAGGATGCACAGCACAAAGTACATACAATTCAGCTGAAGGTGCCTTCCAAGAGAGTTTATGCCTTCTTTGATCTGAGGTGGAGTAAACTCACATTTTTGGTGGCCAAAGTTATTCTATTGCTGCACTCAGTCTGGCAGAAAGACACTACAACATGGGCACAGCAACAGAATATCATGGCCACCAGAAATGTGAGTTAACTTTTACTTAACCTCAGGCCAAGGAGTTAACCTGAAAATCCACTTAAATGCATTAAACCAGGAGTAAGGAGGTAAGCACTTGAAGTTGGAAGGAGTGTGTCCAAAATGGATTTGTATGCAAGATTGTGACCAAGTTAGGATACCCAGTGCCAATCTCACATGCAAGGCCATTTTGCCAAGTTAACTCAAAGGCTAAGCTCTCTGGAACAGACAACTATAGCCATCTGAGATGTGCAGCACCAAACTGCGTACTGTTCAGCTATAGATGCCTTCTCTAGAGAGCTTACCCTTTGATTTCATTTGGCATGTCTTGCCCAAATGGTCTTGCATGTGAGATTGTGCCCAAGTGGGTTTGCCTAGTGCCAATCTTGCATGCAAGGTCAGAGCCATAGCCAGGCTATTTGGCACCTATGGCCAAGTAAAAAAAAAGGATGCTCTCAACCTGACAAATACACGACCCCACAACCCAGGACACTCCTTTAAAAGGGGCTTTCATTTTATTTTA